>NC_088375.1:115660000-115960000 GCF_037993035.2 Macaca fascicularis
CAGGGTTTCACCATCTTGGCCAGGCTGATCTCGAACTCCTGACCTCATGATCCGCCTTCCTCAGCCTCCCAAAGTGCTGGAATTACAGGCTTGAGCCACTGTGCCAGCCACAATATTTTGTTTTTAAGTGTAGTCATCATGCTGTGTAACAGATCTTCATAGATTATTCATCCTCTCTAAAACTTTTTGCCCCTTAGAATCACCATTCTACTCTCTGCTTCTGTTAGTTCAACTTTCTTAGTGTCCACCTATAAGTGAGATCATGCAGCATTTGTCTATCTGTGCCTGACCTATTTCACTTAGGACAATGTCCTCCAGGTTCATTCATGTTGTTAAAAATGACAGGGTTTCTTTCTTAAAGGCTGAGTAGTATTTCATTATATATATTGATATATATTATATCAGTTATAATTTATATATGTTTATATCACATTTCCTTCAGACATTCATCAATCAATAGACACTTAGGTTCGTTCCATAGCTTGACAATTCTGAATAATGCCACAGCAAACATGGAAGTGCAGCTATTTCTTTGACATATTACTTTCATTCACTATGGGTATATACCCAGAAGTGAGACTGAAGGATTATATAGTGGTTCTATTTTTAGTATTTTGAGGAGCCTCTATATGTTTTTAATAATTGTTGTACTAATTTACACTCCCACCAACAATATACAAACGTTCTTTTTCCTTCATATTCTCACTGACATGTTATTTTTTTTCTTTTTGATCATACTCTTTTTTACAGATGTCAGGTGACAGCTCATTGAGGTTTTAATTTGTGTTTACTTGATGATTAGTGATGTTGAGCATTTTTCATATACCTTTTGGCCATTTGTATGTCTTCTTTTATGAAATATCTGTTCAGGTCCTTTGTCCATTTTTAAATCATTTTCAAATCATTGAGTTGTATGAATTTCTTTTTTTTTTTTTTTTAATTACACTTCTGGGATACATGTGCCGAACATGAAGTTTTGTTACATAGGTATACATGCGCCATGGTGGTTTGCTGCACCCATCAACCTGTCATCCACATGAAGCATTTCTCCTAATTCTAACCCTTCCCTTGCCCCCCACCGCCCAACAGGCTTCAGTGTGTGATGTTCCCCTCCCTGTGTCCATGTGTTCTCACTGTTCAACTTCCATTTATCAATGAGAACATGTGGTATTTGGTTTTCTGTTCCTGTGCTAGTTTGCTGAGAATGAAGGTTTCCAGCTTCATCCATGTCCTTGCAAAGCATATGAACTCATTCTTATTTTTATGGCTGCATATTATTCCATGGTGTATATGTGCCACATTTTCTTTATCCAGTCTGTCATTCATGGGCATTTGGGTTGGTTCCGAGTCTTTGTTATTGTGAATAATGTGGCAATAAACATACATGTGCACCTGTCTTTACAGTAGAATGATTTATAATCCTTTGGGTATATACCCAGTAATGGTATTGCTGGGTCAAATGGTATTTCTGGTTCTAGATCCTTGAGGAATTGCACACTGTCTTCCATAATGGTTGAACTAGTTTACACTCCCACGAACAGTGTAAAAGTGTTCCTGTTTCTCCACAGCCTCTCCAGCATGTGTTGTTTCCTGACTTTTTAATGATCGCCATTCTAACTGGCGTGAGATGGTATCTGATGGTGGTTTTGATTTGCATTTCTCTAATGACCAGTGATGATGGACTTTTTTTCATATGTTATTTGGCCACATAAATGTCTTCTTTTGAAAAGTGCCTGTTTATATCCTTCACCCACTTTTTGATGGGGTTGTTTTCTTCTTGCAAATTTATTTAAGTTCCTTGCAGATTCTGGTTATTAGTCTTTGACAGATGGATAGATTGCAAAAATTATTTTGCCCACATAGAATAGCTACAGGCTTGTTATCTAATTAGTATAATGAGGGAAAAGCATAGTAGCTTGGCCAGATAGCACCATCCCTCAGGGCACAATCCCTCATGGCTTCCCTTGGTTAGTGGAGGGAGTTCTTTGATCCCTTGAGTGAGGCGACGCCCCACCCTGCTTCTGTTCCTTCTCTGTGGGCTCCACCCACTGTCTAACCACTCCTAATGAGATGAGCTGGGTACCTCAGTTGGAAATGCAGAAATCACCCGCCTTCTGCATTGGTCTCGCTGGGAGCTGCAGACAGGAGCTGTTCCTATTCAGCCATCTTGCCAGACCCTCCCTGAATTGCATATTTTTACATATTTTGAAAATTAACTATTTGTAAGATATGTTGTTTGTGAATATTTTCTCCCATTCTGTAGGTTATCTCTTCACTCTGTTGATTCTTTTCTTGGCTACATAGAAGCTTTTTAGTTTGATGTAATTACATTTGTCAATGTTTGCTTTATATATTTCGGTGCTCTTTTGTTGGGTACATACATATTTATAATTACCCCTTTTACCATTTCATTATAACTTTTAAAAATTCCTGTTACAGTTTTTCACTTAAAGTCTACTTTGTCTTATATAAATATAGCCATCCCTGCTCTCTCCATGCTACTGCTTGCATGGAATATTTCTTTTTATCCCTTCACTTTCAGTCTAACGGTGTCTTTAAATCTAAAGTGAGTCTTTTGTACACAGCAGATAGTTGGATCTTGTTTCTTTCTCCATTCAGCTACTGTACATCTTTTTTTTCTTTTTTTTCTGTTGCCCCGGCTGGGGTGCAATAGCGCAATCTCGGTTCACTGCAGCCTCTGCCTCCTGAGTTCAAGTGTTTTTCCTGCCTCAGCCTCCTGAGTAACTGGGGCTACAGGCACGTGCCACCACGCCTGCCTAGTTTTTGTATTTTAGTATTAACTGGATTTCACCATGTTGGCCAAGCTGGTCTTGAACTCCTGACCTCAAGTGATATGCCCACCTCAGCTTTTCAAGTGCTGGGATTACAGGTGTAAATCACTGTGCCCAGCCTATTCTATGTCTTCTGATTGGGGTGTTTAATCAAATTATGTTTAAAGTAATCATTAATATAAAAGAATTTACCAATTTACTATTGTTAAGTTAATTTATTATCGGTAAGCTAGTTAACAAAATTAACATTTTGTGAATTGTTTTCTGTTTGTCTTATATTGTTTTGGTTCCTCTTTTTCTTCTTGCAGCTTTCGTTTTATAAAATTGATAGCTTTGACTCTCTCTTTTCTTTTGTGAAATTTCTATGGGTTTTTGTTTTTGGTGGTTGCTAGGGGCTTTTATGAAATATCTTGTAGTTATTACAGTACTCACAGTTGATAACAATTTAATTTGAATCACATATAAAACCAATACATTTTTACTTCTCACTTCTTCACACTTCATGTTATTAAGGTAACAATTTATGTTTATCTATATTTTGTACCCATCAATATATTTTTTAGTTATAGTTATTTTTAATATTTTTGTCTTTTAATTTGTACTAGATTTAAAGTGTTTTACCCACCACCATTATAGTAATATAATATTCTCTATTTGTCTATATATTTGGCTTTACCAATGAGTTACATGTACTCAGTTTGTTTCAACCTATGATATTTTCATCTTACAATGGATTTATCAGGACACACACCATCATAAGTCAAGAAGCATCTTAATTGTTTGATTCTACTTCTATGAAGTACTTAGAGTAGTCAAATCATAGAGACAGAAAGTAGAACAGTGGTTTCCAGTGGGTGGGGGAAGGGGAAAATAAGGAGTTATTATTTAATGGGTATTGAATTTAAGTTTTATGGGACTAGCAGAATTATGGAGATAAAAGGTGGTGATGGCTGTATAACATTATGCACACTTAAAAATGATTAAGATGATAAATTTTATGTTATACATATTTCACACACATAAAAATAAAAGAAAAGCTGAGGGAATTCATCACTACTAGACCTGCCTCTCAAGAAATGCTAAAGGAAGTTCTTCAACATGAAACAAAAGGATACTAAATAACAACACAGTAGTAAAAGAAAGTATAAATTCATTGGTGAAGGTAAATATATAGACACATGGAGAATATTGTATTACTGTAATAATGGCATATTCTCCTGAGCTTATTGAGTACTGCCATAAACTGGCATATTGTAAATGCTTAGGGCCATTAAGTATAAAAAAGTTGGTTTCAACCAGCATATAAGCACTTACCACAGCCTCTACCCCTAGCGCAACACAGAGTAAGTGGGAAAAAGAGAGTTCCCATATTTTCTCTGGGGAGAGAAAGAGTTGGACCACACAGTGCTCAAATGTATAATACTTATTTTAAATTATCTTTCAGGTAATTTATGTATCTCTGTTTCATTAGAATCAGTATTTACAGTTTATCTTGTTTTTTGTTTGTTTGGTTGGTTTATGTTTCTTGATTCTTTCATTTGTCTTGACTCTTTGTGTTGGTATCTATGCATTAGAAAAACTACCATTTCTGCCAGTCTTCATGTACTGACCTCATACAGAAGACTTTCACCAATCAAGCTGGCCAGAGTTTCTGTTGCTTTCTCAAATCTTCGTGTGACTCCAAATTTTTCTTAGCAGCCCTCAGGTGTCTAGAGTATGCTGGGTCCTGTCAGCACATGACAGGTGAGATGGAAACCAATTCTTCAGGTATTACCCAGAGGAGTTGGAATGTTAGATGTGTGGTCCAACTCTTTCTCTCCCCATAGAGAATATGGGAACTGGAGGGTTTTCGGCCACTTACTTTGTGCTGGACTAGGGGTAGAGGCTATGGTAAGCGCTTATATGGTAGTTGAAAGCACCTTCTTTATACTCAATGGCCCTAAGCATTTACAGTATGCCAGTTTGTGGCAGTGCTCAAAACCAGGCAAGACAAAAACCTGTCCCTGGGGAAGTACCTAGAAAAGGTGAGATTTTGAATTTATGATGCAACCCTTTCTTTCCTTAGTGAGAAGTTGGGAGCTGGATATCTTTTTCCTTATCATATGGCTCCGTGCCAAGGGTGGGTATCATGGTGACAAGGTATCTCCAATTTTCTTACAAGTTTTGACATGTCTGGTTTTGCATTTGTCAGGGATGCAGGAGCCTCTCAGCTGGACTTCTCACAAAAGGAATTGATCCATTCATTGCTGTTGAATAGGTGTATCTGTGGAGGGAAGGAGAGTCCAAGACTTCCCATGATTTCTTCTTGCTGATGTCATTCTCAATTGGGTTTTTAATTAAGGTATTGATATAATCAAAGAGGTGATTGCTGAATATTTCTCTCACATAAATGTTATGGGCTTGCTAACAAGTATATTGATGCAGATGAGCCACATCTAGGTATGTGCTCCGGAAAGTTCAGTTTATTTTTCATTTAGACAAGGTCATAGGAATTATCTCAGCTTTATTAGTCTTACCACATACCAATCATTAGGGAAGGTTTGTGCAATGTATTTTTATTTCCACCTTCCTCCCTTCCTTCATCCATCCACCCAAACAACATTATTTTTTTAAAAATAATATTTTTCTATGCATCTAAGCCATATATCCTGTGTACTCCCAACTCTCAAATCACATAAATTGGATATATGACTTCTAGGAATTTGCATCCATAGGAAAATTCTACCTGATTCATATGATCAAACTTGAAGACAAAATCAAGTGTCCTAGTTAAAAGTCTTTTGGCTTGAACTAGTCAAATTGACCATATAATGAACAGACAACACTTTCATTTTGTCTATGGGGAGTCTAAGTCTATATCAAGCAAAATGAAGGGGAGAATTAAGCCAATTTGGTCCCTACACCTTCTTTTTTCCCTGAAGAAAGGTAGGATTAAAAAACATTTGCAGTGGTGGGGATTACAGATTGACTAGAATTAGCCAAATTAGTAATATCTAATAATTATTCACTAAATAAACATTTGATTTTCACTCAATTTTCTTCACATAGACATTGTCAATAATAAAATCCTATTTAGTAGAAGAGCCCTTAATCTGTCTGATTTTATATCCATGGAAATAGTAATGTCCTATAATGATCACTTGGTCCTTTATGGTTTAATGGTCCTCGAATGTCTCCTCATAACCATCCTGTTTCCTCATAACTATCTTTTAGCAAACTCCATCAATATGGCCAAGATTTGCACCTAAAGCGTCCCAGAGTCAAAACTTGAATCTCTTGCATTTTTTTAAACCGTTCACCTCCTAAGTAATATCCTCTAGTTTCATTTAAAACACCTTCTGTATACTGATAACTCCAAAATTTACATCTCCCATTTGAACCTTTCTGCAGAAATCTAGAGTTGTAAATCCATTTCTCTACTGGACATTCCCACTTGGATAAAAGTGATTTCAAATATGGTAAGTTCAGCTGATTTTCTTCTCGAACCTTGCATTTCCACCCAATAAATATCACCTTTATTCATCCAATTGGCTGGGACAAAAATGCTGTCATCCTTGTTTTCTCTATTTCTACCTCAGTTTAAATCTATTAGCTGATTCTTTCGGCATTACCTTTGGACTCTGTCCGAATTCTTACCACTTTCACTGCTACTATCCTAGTTTAAGCCATCATCATATCTTGTCCAGATTATTGCAATACTATCCCTAACTGGTCTCCATGCCCTGGACCCCCTATAGTCTTTTTCAATTCAGTAGGCAGGGTAATTTGCCCGCATAGAATAGCTACAGGCTTTTCATCTCGTTAGTATAACTTTCTTGCTCTTTGGAGGCTACCTATCATGCTCAGTTCTGGTTCACACATTAGGCCTGGATTGGTGTGGCTCTGTGCCCAGAGCAATCTGGTTTTCTTCACTAACAGCAGGTTACAGTTTCACTTGTACCATTAAAGAAAAATGTATAGAACTTCCCAAAGAGCATAATGCTATGGTATATGTAAGGACTCCAGCATTCCTTTCAGAGCCTTCCATACATGACCAGCTAGGATTTAATGACTCTTGGCCCATTTCATTAAGGGTGGGCTGTGGAATGGGTAGAAAATTTCAAGAGTCTAAGCTTTACTGCTCATTGACTAGTTTCACTTAGGTGCATTTGAATACTGAAATTCTCTATTTGCTGGTATCTTTATCTGTGATATAGGATTATTAAACCTGTTTTTCTAACAACAAACACCTATGCTGAGAAGTTCTCTTGATATTTATTCCCAGGAGAAATAAGATTGCACTTGCCTCTCTTCTATTTTAATGAACTATGTGAATGCCAACTATGGCATGCTGTCTCACTATAAGCACCTAGTTGTGAGGCTGCACACCTGATGGTATTCTCTAGGAATATATTCATCTCCTTTACACTTAACACATGCATTTTTTTTTTAACTCAATGCTTCTTTATTTTATGCTTTGTATTCTATTAGCTGTTGAGGTTTTGTGATGATCAAGGCTGACATGGTTCTTATTCTTTTTTTTATTATTATACTTTAAGATCTAGGGTACATGTGCACAATGTGCAGGTTTGTTACATATGTATACATGTGCCATGTTGGTGTGCTGCACCCATTAACTCATCATTTACATTAGGTATATCTCCTAATGCTTTCCCTCCCCACTACCCCCTCTCCACATTAGGCCCCGATGTGTGATGTTCCCCTTCCCATGTCTAAGTGATCTTATCATTCAATTCCTATGAGTGAGAACATGCGGTGTTTGGTTTTCTGTTCTTGTGATAGTTTGCTGAGAATGATGGTTTCCAGCTGCATCCATGTCTCTACAAAGGACACGAACTCATCCTTTTTTATGGCTGCAGAGTATTCCATGGTGTATATGTGCCACATTTTCTTAATCCAGTCTGTCATTGATGGACATTTGGGTTGATTCCAAGTCTTTGCTATTGTGAATAGTGCTGCAATAAACATACATGTACACATGCTTTTTCTTTTTCTTCTTTCTTTCTTTCTTTCTTTCTTTTTCTTTCTTTCTTCTTTCTTTCTTTCTCTTTCTTTCTTTCTTTCTTTCTTTCTTTCTTTCTTTCTTTCTTTCTTTCTTTCTTTCTTTCTTCCTTCCTTCCTTCCTTCCTTCCTTCCTTCCTTCCTTCCTTCCTTCCTTCCTTCCTTCCTTTCTTTCTTTCTGTCTCTCTCTCTCTCTCTCTCTCTCTCTTTCTTTCTTTCTTTCTTTCTTTTGAGATGGCATCTCACTCTGTCACCCAGGCTGGAGTGCAGTAGTGTGATCTCGGGTCACTGCAACCTCCGCCTCCCGGGTTCAAGCAATTCTTTGCCTCAGCCTCCTGAGTAACTGGGATTACAGGCACCCATGGTCACACTCCTGGCTAATTTTTTTGTATTTTTAATAGAGACGGGGTTTCACCAAGTTGGCCAGGCTAGTCTTGGACTCCTAAAGTCATGATTCACCTGCCTCGGCCTCTCAAAGTTCTAGGATTATAAGTGTGAGCCACCGCGCCCAGTCGAGCATTTTCTTACTTAGTCTTCAGAGCCCCTTGAGATGTGTTGTTAGTTGCAGGACATGCAAACTGACAGGAGAGTGTGTATGAATCAATCAAATATTGAGTGCTTGCAATGTGTAAGGCACGGTGCTAAGCTAGGTTTAAGCAGAGTATTAAGAGGAGATGGAGAAAAATGTGTTTGCTTTGGCAGATCTCAGAGGCTCAATGTCAGACAGAGGGGGAAAGCTATAAAAGAATACTTTTCAATTCTGTCGAAAATTGTGAATTAAGAGTTTTACCTCTATTTTAACTTATTTCTCTTTCTTGCTTCCTCCTCTTTCACATCTTTTCCTACTTACCCAGGTCCCTTAGACCCTCCCTCCCTTGCAACCACACTACTCATATAGCAGCATGATTTCCTTGAGTTATGCTTCGACTTTCCAGCCCCACTAACACTTACCAAACATCTCATTTCTTCAATTCCATTCCCCTGGGTTACAACTTGCTCTCTCATCTCATTTATTTGCTAATGTTCAAAAACCACTTAGTGCATTGATTTACCAGAGGCATTTACATTTTAATAGCCATCTTATTCATGACAATACTTGCTTTAAAAAAACAAAACAAAACAAAACCTCTAATGATGGCATTAAAGGTGTTCTAGCAGGTTAGAGAAGGAGATTTGTTTTCTAGATAGGTATGTATTTCTGGAGTCCTTCAAATTACCCTTCTGTTGGCAGCCACCTATTTTGTTCAGAAGCAAAATTAACCCTATTTACTACTCATTTACTTCCCACATCCCACTGCCATGGATTCAATTTAAAAGAAACTTGCAACCGCTCAAATTACCTTAGTTTATCTTTTTGACTTTCATTTAGCAAGTTGCTGAAAAAAAGTGTTGCATTTTAGACTCTAAGAACCCTAGAGTTCTTTTTATTTTTTAATTTTTTCATGTATTTGGTGTATATTCACTGATGCACAGGTGATTGCTTCTTTAGATTTTCAATACATTACATCTGCATTTTCCAAATCAGAGGAGCTCTCACATGAAGGTTATGCTGAAGTATCGCTGAGGCTTTAAATAGGTTTTAAAATTATTGTGCTCTAATAAAAAATTGATTATAATTTTAGAGAAAGATAAAAAAGACCAAGTAAATGTAGGCTAGCTACATGATACATAAAGGTGAAGAGCCACATAGAAGAATGGCAACAAGAGAATTCCTGGACAGTGGAAAACCTGCAGCCAGGAAGCACTGCTGAAATGTGAATGCTGTTCCATATGCCTCACACCTCTTGTGTGCTCAGTTGGAGCTATATGAGGAGTAACAATTGTAGGAACTGTGTGCTCTTCTGACTGTAAAGGGAACTCCAAGGCACAGAGAGGTAAGGACAGCCTGAGAAACAGGAAAACATACAGTCCCATCTAAAGAAGTAAAGAAAGCAAGACATTACAAGTTTTGATGGAGGCTTAAAATGTTGAATTTTTATAAAATGCCCTGAATCCCAGAAACTTCAAAGAAATCCAGAGATCTGGTGAATAGCAATGTCAGGAATATAAGACAAGGTGAGGACAAGGTGACTGTTAACATTGAAAGTTAATTTAAGAAATTGAGAGTAGCAAATGTGTACATGACTAGGTTGTATTTCTGTCAGTCTTTCTACCTCATGTGTAATCTTTTGAAGTTATTTGAATATTATCCTAAGCAAACTAACACAGGAATAGAGAACGAAACACCGTATGTTATCACTTGTAAGCAGAAGCTAAACACTGAACACACAGGTACACAAAGATGGGAACAATAGACACTAGGGACTGCTTGATGGGGAAGGTGGGAAGGAGGTGTGGGTTCAAGGTTGCCTATCAGGTACTATGCTCAGTATCTTGGTGACGGATCACTCATACACTAAGCCTCAGTGACATGCAACTTACCCATGTAACAAACCTGCACATGTACCCCCAAACCTAAAATAAAAGTAAATAAAAAGCAACAAAAAAGAAAATAAAATCATTTGAATAATAGTAATTTTATAGAAAAAACTCTACTACTTAGATTTTGTGTGTTTTTTTCTTCTCTGGACCACACATTACTGCATGTTGGACCTAGACTCTCACTAATGGCAAACTTTTCCCTCTTGGCTGCTACAAATTAGACAAATAATAACATAAGAAGAAGCATAACAGATATTTAGATTTATTTTGCAAGTCTAACTAGTAAGTGATAGTAAGCTATGATCCCCACAACACTGCTACAGCCAATATCACACCAGTGGGCACATTTAAGACATAAATTTGAAAAAAAAAATAGAGCTTCTTACTTAGCCAGAAAGATATCCTGGCATCCTAGTGTTTACAGCTTTGCAGATGCTTGGCACAGATAGTATTTGTCTCATTGTGGAATGGTCAAGGCTGATGTCATGCATATTAACAAATATGTTTTTCATTCCCCTCTAACAGTTTTCTTGAGATGACAGGCTCAGGCCACAGGTTAGAAATCAAGACAGGACTCAAGAATGTGTGTGCAACTGGCTTAGAAGCACACTGCATTTGGGGAGGTGGCTGTTCTTGGGACTGAGCAATGAAAATAACTTTCTCCCACATAGCAAAAGAGCCAACTCCAGCCCACTGAAGACCTAATGTGATAAATCATGTCTTCGGTGCTTTTGGATTCTAACTTGGTGAACTTCTTTAGGATTTCGCCTGTGACCTAAATAAATCCCTTACCCTCAGCTCTTGAGTTCAGTTTCTCTATTGTGCTGCTTCCGAGTTCCTCAAGCGTATGTTAATTATTTAATTGAGATGGGACTGTGCATAACGAAAGTAGAGGAAAAGCATTTGTCTCATAGGTTTATCTGGATTACTGAATGTAGTAACAGTAAGCAAGATACAAGGCATAGTCCTCGGAATACAGTGGGTATTCCATGATTGGAGCAAAAATAATTCCCTTCCTGCCCTTCCACTCTCACCTTTCTCCCGTTTCTCAAGATAATTTCTTTCTGTCAAAATAGCTCTTCTTATGTGAAATAAAGACACCATTTGGTTGCCTATTAGTGTAAACAACCCACCAGAAATGAATAAGCAAATTACAAACTAAAGTTCCTCAACTTTGGCACTGCTGACATTTTAGGCTGGCTAGTGATTTGTTGTAGGGGGTTATCGTGTGCATGGTAGGAAGGTTAGCATCATCTCTGGCTTCTAGTCAATAGATGCTACTAGCACTCCGCTAGTTAGAACATCCCAAATATCTCCAGACATTACCCAACATCTGGGCTGAATCGTTCCTGCTTGAGAACCACTGATTTAAACCAACTGGATTAATCACATCCATCCCCGTTGACTTCCTCTCGGCTCTCTGTTTTTGGATGAATAATGAAACAACAGAAGAAGTGAACATCAGACATTTGTTGAAAACAGCAACAGTAAGGTTTCAGACTGTATTGTCATTTTGGGGGGTTCCATTCACAATGTAACTGGCACCCTAGAACAAAGCTTTTAGTGTGAATGGTGTCCTCTGGAATTGGGCAGTGCCATAAACTTTGGAGAATGATGTGACCAGGACACAGGCAGCCTAGTTCTTTACTCCTCCCACCTGTGGTCCTAGACCGTAAGAATAAAGGTCTGTGACACTACACTTTTCCCAATAGCAGAAAAACTCTAGTATGTTCACCACACTGTGCGGAAAACTGCAGGAAATTATTTCCAAAAATACAGAGACCAGCTTGGGAAACATAGGGAGACTCTGTCTCTACAAAAAATAAAAACTTAACTGGGCATGGTGGTGTGCACTTGTGGTCCCAGATACTCGGGAGGCTGAGGTGGGAGGATTGCTTGAGCCCAGGAGGCCAAGGCTGCAGTGAGCAGTGATCATGTCACTGCACTCTAGCCTGGGTAACAGAGCAAGACTCAGTCTCAACATGATGCAAAACAAAGCAAAACAAAAATATAGATGAGAAGAACAGGGGTTTTCTGAATAATTTAAAAATTTTTAGTTTACCAGTAGGATTTTTTAAACAGAATGACTCATATCTCGAATATTTTGTTTATTTGAGGGGGTTGTTGTCTCAATAATAACTGTTCTTCTATGATGTTTTGGCAAATCATGGAAATAGATGTTGGTCTTGGAATGGCATAGTTTATTGATTGACATTTGTTTCAAGATAAATTACCACCTGATAAAATACACAATTCTGAATCCTGCCAGCAGTTTCAGATACATCTGCTTACAATCATCCTATCATTGGTTAGTTATTTCTTCTGATGGTTCACAGCTCTCTATATTCTCTGAATGTGATAAAAGCCAAATGGCTTTACTCTTTGCTTGAATTTTTCTTCTCTTCTTTAGTCTTATTCCTGGCTTCTACATAAGCTCTTTAATACATTAAGCTTCTGAGTCAGTAGTCTAGTAAGAATTTGAACAACCCTCAGTTTTTTGTAATCTACAACTCCAAGGTAGCAGAATATCTTCTTTTGGATATTTAATGTGCCACCCACTTTATTGTCATTTTCCCAAGTATTTACAGATGCTGAAGTTATAAAAATTTCTGAAACTACACAGCTGTGATGAAAGATTACCATTTTTTTGTTATTCATTATTCGAAATTTCAAGCTTTAACATATGCAATAGCAGCCAGGTAAAGACCTAGTACCTTGATCTTATGTTTTCTCTACAAATTATTTTCCCCCAGTTTTTAATAATGCTGTATGCAGCAGCCCTTATTGTGCTCTTTTCCTGAGAACATCCCGAGCTTTATCCATAGGGAAATAATCAGTATTTTACATTAGTGAAACCCAGGTGAGCTGTAAGAGAAACATACCATGAAGGGGAGGTTGAGTACATATGAATATAGAGAGAAGAATCAGGCTTCATAGTAGATGCTGACAGTTAGAGCGTATAGCAGGGGTCATTTAGAGTATGAGGGCTGGACGGGCTATTTTCAGATATATGATGTTCAAGGTGAATTGTGATATATACACAATTGTCACCCTTACAGCTCTCTTCTTGTCCAGTTTCAATTCTGACCATTACTGAGCCCTTTGTGTTTTTTGAAAGAATTCTTTGTGCTAAATATTTATTTCCTTAATGGACTCCAAGCATATTAAAAGGCAAAGAGAATGTTGCCTAAGCTGCTTCTCTATTTGACAAGAGAGCATAACATTTCCCTTGATTGTCTTTAAAATCATCATTATCACTTTGTCTTCATAACAAGAGATATTTATAGCATGACTACTATTGTTAGGGCACTGTCCATGGCCCAGTGATTACAGTTCCTCATTGACTTGCTATTATACCATGAATCAAACCTTAACACTTTATGCTTTCTTCCATGGTGTCATATTGGAGTGCCCCCATATTACAAAAAATAGGAATTTTTGTAATCTCCTATTCTCCTGTCCTCTCAGCTAATTTTAGGCAAATCTTCACCATTCTAATCCTGCTTTAATCTTGCCCATCGTCTGTACTGTTCTCATTTTTCTTTCCTTGCTTCCAGAGAACTCCTGAAGTTACACTCCATAAGGAGCCTCTGTGAGCCACAAACAAGAAGCTTGTTTGACTCTCAGTGTCACCCTCCAAGAATATGCAGAACAATGAGGAAACCCAGATGCTTCAATTCTTGTGACCTGTAAGATTCAAGGGGTCATATGCAACTGTTGCTAGACAAATTTCAGACTGAGGACATTTTTACAGATACGTAGCAAAGTATTAGAGCTGACACAGTATGTCAATAACCACCTTGATTTTCATCTGAACCGTTATAAGGAAATGCCTCCCTCGTTCCACTGGAAGCATAGGGCAGACATAAGAGAAAAATAACAGATACTAGTTATTTCCACTTTGCATCCATTGTTTGCTTCATTTTCATGTGTAGTACTGATGTTCATGCATTTCCTAGTTTGTAAACTCTCAAAAGACAAGAATTGTTACTGCTCGCTTTGCAGTTTTCCCAAAATGTGATCATAGATAGGTATTAATAAAGTGTTTTGTTGATGATACTGTTTAACTAAATAATCCTCACCTATCATTGTAGTATTTACTATTGATGGTCATTGCCCATCATTGTGTTTTTTTTTTTTTTTTTTTTTTTGGAGACGGAGTCTCGCTCTGTCACCCAGGCTGGAGTGCAGTGGCACGATCTTGGCTCACTGCAACCTCTGCCTCCTGGGTTCAAACAATTCTCCAGCCTCAGCCCCCCGAGTAGCTGGGACTACAGGCACCTGCCGCCACACTCGGCTAATTTTTTGTTTGTTTTTAGTAGAGACGGGGTTTCACCATATTGGTCAGTCTGGTCTTGAACTCCTGACCTTGTGATCCACTCACCTCAGCCTTCCAAAGTGCTGTGATTACAGGCATGAGCCACCACACTCAGTCTTGCCCAATATTTTTGTTCCTGTTTTGTGTAAACACTTTGGAAATCTAATCTATTCAATTAACATTTGGCCAAGGGACTTAGAAACTGTGAATCCTGCTTTTGGCCACTGTCTTCTTTCTATGCGGTCCCTCAGGGAAAACCACAGAAGACATATGAAGGCACTCCTAACTTCATAAAGCTATAAAGTGAGAACAGAGGTCCTAATCTGGACCAGAAACCATGAATTACATGGTGGTAATTCTCATGTTTTCTTGTGTGACCATGACCAAAACCAGTTTAAGTTTTCTGTGATTTTACTTCATTCCTCATACCCTCTTCCCATGTAAAAATGAAAAATATGGGGCAAGTTATTTAGTCTATTTGAACCCCAGTTTCTGCATGTGCATGGTCATAATAATGCCTCATATTGTCACTGTGAAAATTAGATGGGTTAACATATGTAAAGTGCCTAGAATACAACACCGTATAATAATGAGTGCCAAATAAGTATGCACCATTACTATTATCTGGGGTACCTCTTAGTATGAAGTAATAGTCAATGATTTCCATAAGTGTTCTTTTGCCTTTGAATAAAGGCCCCAGGCAATTGAATTACAATTAGCTGTGCCTCTCTAAAGAAAGTGCTAATCCCTTAATGGTTTAGGATGAAAGTATTTTACTTGTTATGGCCAGTATTATAGAAATGTTGGGAATATTTACTAGGAATTTTTGCCTAATGAATACAAATTGCAGTAAATACGATACAAATTGAAAACGTATACATACTAATGACACAGGAAACACTCTTTAAAAAGCATGGATAGATTATATTTACTTGGGTTTTCTCTCTTTTTTTCTTAGTCTAGCTAATGGTTATCTTTTCAGAAAACCAACTTTCTATTTCATTGATCTTTTGTATTGTTTTTTCTAGTCTCTATTTCATGTATTTCTCCTCTGATCTTTATTCTTTCTTTCCACTAATTTTGGATTTGATTTGCTCTTGCTTTTCTAGTTCCTTGAGGTATATTGTTAGGTTGTTTATTTGAATTTTTTTTTGTTTTGATGCAGGCATTGATTTCTACAGACTTCCCTCTTATTACTACTTAGATACTGCTTTTGCTGTATCCGCAGGTTTTGGTATGTTGTGTTTCTATTTTCATTTGTTTCAGAGGGTTTTTAAACTTCCTTTTAAATTTCTTTATTAACCCACTGGTCATTCAGGAGTGTGTTGTTTAATTTTTATGTATTTGTACAGTTTCCAAAATTGCCCCTGCTATTTATTGATTTCTAGTTTTACTCCATTGTGGTCTGAAAATAAATTTGTTATAATTTTGAGTTTTAAACATTTGTTGAGGCTAGTTTTGTGGCCTAACATATGGTCTATCCTGGAAAAGGTTTCATGTGCTGATGAGAAGAATGTGTATTCTGCATCAGTTGGATGAAAAGTTCTATAAATGTCTATCAGGTTCATGTGGTCTATAGTGCAGTTTACATCAGATTTTTGTTATTGATTTTCTGTCTAGATGATCTATCAAATGCTAAGAATGGGATGTTGAAGTCTCCAGCGATTATTAAATTGTGGGGATCTATCTTTCTCTTCAGATCTAATAATATTTGCTTCACATATCTGGGTGTTCCAGTTTGGGCGTATGCATATTTATGATTATTATATTCTCTTTCTGAATTGATCCCTTTGTCATTTGATAATAATCTTCTTGGTCTCTTTTTATAGTTTTGACTCAAATCTATTTTACCTGATATAAGTGCAGCTACTTTGGCTTTTAGGTTTTTGTTTGCATGGAATATCTTTTTCAATTCCTTCACTTTCAGTCTATTTGTATCTTTTCAGGGGAAGTGTGCTCTTTATAGACAGCATATAGTCGGATCTTGTTTTTTTTTTTTTTTTTCCTAATCCATTCAGCCAGCCTGTATCTTTTAATTAAGGAATTTAAGCCATTTACGTTCAAGGTTATTAGTGATAGGTGAAGACTTACTCTTGTCATTTTGGTAATTGTTTTCTGATTATTTTGTTTATCTTTTGTTCTTTTCTCTCTTACTGTCTATTTTTGTGGTTTGGTGGTTTTCTGTAATGACAAGTTTGACTCTTTCATCTTCCTCATATGTGTATCTGCTCTATCAGTGAGTTTTATATTTTCGTATGCCTCCATGATGGTAGTTATTGTTCTGTTGCATTTACACATAATACTGTCTTAAGCATTTTTGTAAGGCCAGCCTAGTGGTGTTGAATTTTCTGTTTTTGCTTGTCTGGGAGACTTTATTTCTTCTTTATTTTTGAGGGATAGCTTTACTGGGTAGAGTATTCTTGGCTGACAGACTTTTTTTTCTTCTAGTGCTTTGAATATATCATCTTACTTTTTTCTGGCCTCTAAGGTTTCTGTTGAGAAATCTGCTGTTAGTTTGATGAGGATAAACTTGTATGTGACTTGATGCATTTCTCTTGCTCTCTTTAGAATTCTCTATTTGTTTTTGACTTTTGACAGTTTGACTATAATGTGCCTCAGAGAGGACTTTTTTTTTTTTTTTTTTTTTTTTTTGAGACTGTCTAGCTCTGTTGCCCAGGCTTGAGTGCAGTGGCATGATCTTGGATCGCTACAAGCTCCACCTCCTGGGTTCACACCATTCTCATGTCTCAGCCCCCCAAGTAGCTGGGACTACAGGCAACTGCCACCATGCCCGGCTAATTTTTTTGTGTATTTTTAATAAAGATAGGGTTTCACCATGTTAGCCGGGATGATCTCGATCTCCTGACCTCGTGATCCGCCTGACTAGGACTCCCAAAGTGCTGGAATTACAGGAGTGAGCCACTGCGCCCTGCCAAGAGGACTTTTATAGGTTGGGGACTTTTAAGCTTCCAGAGTCCAAATATCCATATCTATCTCTCCCAAGACTTAGGGAGTTTTTATCTATTATTTTACTAAATGCATTTTTTAATGCCTTTCCCATCTTTTCTCCCAAATCAATGGGAAAATTATATTGCAATGATTTAAACAAAGCAAGTCTCTCTGATGAGGCATCTCACACATAATCCTATACAGATAATATTTGTATACTGAATTATTATATACATGAATTATTTAAAAATAATCAGCAGAAGCTTTGCCAAAAACTTACTATATTGTGAGAAAGACACAATATATAATAACACTTTTAAGCTAGTATTTGAAGAACAATTTTCCTTAAGTAAAAGTACTTTGTGTTCTAGCCACAGGATGAACTGCTGTTAAGTTTCTTTAACATTTTGTTTCACCTTGGTTTTCAGGGAGCTAAAAAAACTAAATATCATCAGATGGAAAATAAATAAATATTTTGAAGCCTACACAAACAATATGGAAGCATTGCATATGTTTAAAATGGTTAGGGGGTGCGGACTGAAAATTTGTCTCTAAGTTTCCTAATTACCAAAATAATAGCAGAATATATGAATTACAAGATTCTTCCTGGCCATTTAGTAAATAGTCCACTGAATTTCTTAAGAGAAGCAAAGAGGTTTTTGACCCTGAGGTCTAAGAAAAATTTCACACGTAGATCTTTACAAAGGGGATACTGGATAGTGTGGTGGACATTGTTTTTGGTCACTTAGCTACCACAAAAACAGTAGTAAATATTATAAGATTTCTTTTTGTGTCCCTCAGAGAAGCCAATGGCAGAACATCAACTCACCTGAATAGAAGCAACTCTGCAAAATATCAAAGTAGGGAGTTTGGGGTAATATACTCTGGACGACCTGAGCATTACTTCTTATAGCTTAACTTTAAGGAATCTGTGGAGAGGTGAAAAATGTACTGAGGCAGGAGGTAGAAGACATAAACTGTCCTGGTTCTGTTGGAGTGTAAATGTAATTATGGGTACATCCACTCCTCTCCCAGGTGAGTTCCTCAGAAGCAAGCTTCTAGACATGTATTCAGGTACCAGTGACCTATTATAGTAGTGCTTATGGATAAGGTTAGAGAGGAATTGGGGGAGTGGGATAGGAAAAGGGCAGAAGCCAAATGGGGGTGCAGTTTCAGAAGTCTCCGCCTCAACCTGATCCCTAGAAATTTGGGGATTAAAGTTCAGCTAAGAGTTTTCCTGGAGGTAATGCTCCTGAATTGTATATCCTTACGTCAGTCAATTCTTCGCTATGATGGGTTGGGTAGGGGCTGGAGAGGAACCTAAGCAATCAAGATCCTCAAGCTCTCTATGAAAGGCAAGGGCTCTGGGGCTGAAGGGCAATTCTCCAAAGGACCAAGGGCAAACTGTTAGCCACTAAGGAAAATTAATCCTTTGAGTAGAATATGAGTAAGTTCTGCCTCAGCCCCTTCTCTGCGTCTCATGATTTCATCTATAATGTAAAATGATAGGATTTGATGACTTCTTAGGTTTTGTTACTATGTGATGACAAAGTCTATGGTTCTAAGGTTACATTTTTTAGCTCTTTTGAGAATACTGTTCAAATTACAACATAGCTATGTAGCTTTAAGAGTTGAAAATGAAGAATTATAACCCTGTAGAAAAGTAAAGGTGATACGTTGAACTGGCTAGATTGCTGTTTGTTAATGTACAATGGCACCCAAGAGGCTTTGTCTCTGCTGATAGATCTAGAGAGGCAATGAATGTTACACATGGGAAGGGAGAGGCTGTGAAAGAGCCAACATGTGAGCAGTTGTTAGAAGATGGCACTTTTAAAACTAGGTTAAAAGCCAATTATGGAGTACTGAATAAAAATACTCAGCTTTTACAGCCTCTGTGGCACCTGTTCAGATCAACTGATGGTAGTGTGTTTTCTTTTCTGCCCTGAACAGGGTAGACCCTGTTTCTTTAAGGACTAGTGGGCTATTGGAAGATACTGTTATTCTCTTTCAGAAATCCTGAATCTAGTTTTCAAAAATTACTAAAGACATAGAAGACTTGAATTACATCATGATTACACAATTATGCACACTCACATGCAATCCTGATTTAATAGATATGTGTATACTGTTGTATCCAATGATTTGAGAATATTTCTATACATATCAGGGATTCTCAATTGTTTTAGTCTCCAGACCTCTTTACATTCTTAATTATGTCTCCAGATAGCTTCTGTGAATATTGATTATAACACACTGATTATACGTGGAAATATATTAGAACATGTAGGTTATAATATATCTATACTTATATTAGTGATTAATACTGAGAATTTAAAATATTAATTTATTTAAAATTACAATAAACTTATTACATGTTAAAATATATTTTATGAAAAATAATTGTTTTCAAAAACTGGAAAACAGCAGAATGACAGCATTTTATACTTTTGCAAATCTTTTTTTGTAAATATTTTTAATGGATATATAATTGTACATATTTATGGGGTATATGTAATATTTTGATATATGCATAAAGTGTGCAATGATCAAAATCAGTAAAAACATATCATTCCTTTGTGTTGGGAACATTACAAATATTCTCTTCTACTTACTTTAAAATATACAAGAAATTATTGCTAACTATTTTCCTATCAAACATCAAACATTATAACTTACTCCTTCTATCCAACTGTATTTTTGTAGCCAATAACCAAGCTTTCTTCATTCCCCCATCCCTTTCCCATTCAGCCTAGCCTCTCGTAACCATTATTCTACTCTTTACTTCTATGAGATCAACTTTTTTAGCTCCCATATATGAGTGAGAACATGCCATATTTGTCTTTCTATGCACAACTTATTCACTTTACATAATGTCCTATAGTTTCACTCACATTGTTGCAAATGACAGAATTTCATTCTTTTTTATGGATAGTATTCCATTGTGTATATACACCATATTTTCTGTGTCCATTTATTGATTAATAGATACTTAGGTTGATTTCACATCTTGCCTATTCTGAATAGAGCTGCAATGAACATGAGAGTGCATATATCTCCTTGATATATTTAGTTCCTTTCTTTTGGATATATACCCAGCAGTGGGATTGCCGGATCATATAGTAATTTCTATTTTTAGGTTTTTTAGGAAACCTCACACTGTTTTCCACGGTGGCTGTACCAATTTACGTTCCCACCAACAGTGTATTACAGCCTTTACTTTTTTTCCACATTCTCTCAGCATTTGTTATCTTTTGCCTTTTTGATAATAGCCATATTTACTGGGGTTAGATGATATCTCATGATGTTTTCATCTTTGTAAATCTTTTTAGTTTCTGGCCTAATAGAAGAAAAATATATGCTCATATTCTTCTCTTGCATTCGATCTGTGATGTTTTGCTTTAGTTGAAGTATGTGAAGAAAATCCAGCCTCATGCCTACAGCTTCATATGTATCTGGAAATGAAAAAAGTATTTTAAGAGCCCTTCTAGATAACTGGAAATATTATTCTTTAATACATCAAAATTTGACAAGTGGTGTGTTCTTAACTGCTAAATGCAATGTGGAATCTAAAACAGTATCAATGAACCTTTCATACTCAGTTGCATTAAAGTCATTTGATCTCTTATGCAAACTCGTGTATGATTTTGTAATATCATGCATTGGTAATTTGTAAAATATTGGTTCATTGAGTTTGCGGATCTTCCAAATGTTGACAAATGGCATTTTACATTATCAAAAACTAGATTCATTAATATTATCAATAATGTGATGAGAAAAGCCTTTAAATGTTTAGAAAAGGGTCAAGCTGAAGTTATCATTTCAAGTTTCTAATTTTAAGAGTTAGATTTTATCTTTGGCAAGAACAATTGTCAATTATTTTTCTTGAACTTACAGAGTGACTTTGTTCATTTATGAGAAATGATTTGCCAAACGCCCAAGTCTAAATAGCCATAGGTTGAGTTCCATTTTACTTATCTTACTTTCATACACACTAGAAGTGCTTTTTCACATTTTGCATTTCATCACACAGAATATTAAAAATATGTGCTCAAGGGTTGAGTATTAATAAAATTAATTATTTTTGCTGTTTCAATCAAGACGTCTTAGGTAAAACAGGCACTTTTTATTTTACTGCAAGTATGTGGCAGTAAATAATATAACGATGGCTAAACAAATTTTCCCACCATTTCTTTTGCACAACAGTTAACATGTTAACAGTTAAATGTTAACATAAGGAAGAAGGCGGATTATGTTTTAGTACTATTATACAAATAGTTTTGCCCCTGTGGTCCCTTAGAAAGGCTTTTAGAAATCCCCAGGGGTTCAAATAACATACTTTGGAAACTTCTAGTTCTATATATTATGCACATCATATATAATATGTTATGCATATATATACACACATACATGTTTGCAAATACATATTAAACATACTACTCGTATCAGGAACTTACCTTACTTCTTTTCATCCTATTGTTGTGCCAGGCACTGTCGTTGCCTGGTCTCAGCTGGCAAGCCATAGTCTCCAGCTGGTATCAAGGGGAAATAGAAGCATTAAGGCTCAAACTTGGGTGTTTGTAATGTAACCTGGAATTAAAATCTAGACAATACTAACCTTGTGGGAGAGGGAGAGAAAAGACCACAAAAATATGAGAGTGGGTCAGGGTTCTTGTCTAATTGAAAGGAAGATATATAGAGAGGGATAAGTTTGAGAAACTTTAAGTATGAGTCCAGGTTGGAGGACAATCTCTGTAAAAACAAACAGAGAACATAGCATTGGAGAAAAAATGACAACTTTTCTTTCCTCTTTATTAGAAGCCAATAAAGAGGAAAAAGAAAATAAAAGTCTGGCCAATTGAGCATGTGAACTGATAGTAGTCATGCAATAATAACCACAATGAATGTAATATATTTAGAGAGCTAAACTCAACATTTAAAGGACAGTCTTAGTTTGGATAGAAAAAATAAAAAGAAATCATTCAACAATACATTGTCCAAAAGATACAATGTAAGGGATACAGAAACTAGAAAAAAAAATAAACAAGAAATAACAGAGAAATGTTAGCCAAAAGAAGATGAAATATTAACCATCTTAATATGTGATAAAATATAATTCAGGCAAAAAAATTACAAAAGATGAAAAAATTATATTTGAATAGAAAGAATAATAAAGCAAGATAAACTAACAATTATGAATATTTACACCTAATACTATAACATCAGAATATATAATGCAACCATTGTAGGGAGAAATAGATGAATGAACTATGGTAGTTGTAGATTTTGACACAATCCTCTGTAATAAGATAGGAAAAAAATTGCAGATACAAAAGCTCTGACCAAGGCAAATAAGTTTGAGCAATTAGTTTTATGCATACATAAACTCTCAGCAACACTCAGCACCCATTTTACGCATTCTCATAGAATATTTACAAAACTTGACTGTGTACAGAGGGAGCTTTGATACAGCCCAAGGAGTAATAATAAAATAAGCATAGTAACACACAGTTAAGTGCTTACAGTGTGTGAGGTACAGTTCTTAATAATTTGAATCCTAAACCTTTGAAATGGGTCTATTATCATTTCCATTCTGCAATTGATGAAACTAAGGCACACATAAGCTAAGTGACTTGTCTGTTCGATTCACTCCTAATCATCATGATATACTAGTAACATTGCACTAATGAATTTGAAAATCTACAGGGCACATGAAAAAGAAAACAATATTTAACTGTGCAAAGAATTCTTTCATGTTGATATTAGAAAGACAAAAACCCAATAGAAAGAGAAACAAGGCAATTCAGGGAAATGAAAATTTAAAGGAGTGATAAAAATATGAAGCTATGCTCAGCCTTAGCAGCAGTAGGAACATCTTCCTTGTCAGATTAGCAACACAAGGATGTAGACTGCAGCACTTTTGGTGAAAGGGGGAAAACAGAGCAAATGCTGTCAATCTCAGAAAGGTTGATTATATTGTGGTATATCCAGACAACAAGTATTGGAACTTAAAAAGTGGAATTTAAAAGAATGAGCCAGAGTTTAAAATTGCAGGGATTTCTAAGTGTACAGAGAAAAGCAAGATGTAGAGGAATGTTTTTAATATTATCTCCTTTTTTTTTTATGAACCATGAGTCTCCAAAAACCTTATGTACATAAATGTAGATATTTATATGTAAATTATATGAGCTCAAAACTATAGATCATCGATTACTTGGAGGAATGGGGGTGCAGAAGTCTGGAAAGAAGCAGGGCATGTGTGCACACACAGTTCATAAGGGAAAAAGTGTTCATAATAAAAAAATCTCACTTATGTAAAATTTTATTTATATATCCAGAGGTGGCATTAAAAATATTTAACAACCGGTATGGCACAGGTACAGACCAATCAGAACAGACGCTGGGCAGTACATTGTACGGGTGTGTGCTCACTGAATATCAGCACTGTTATTTCCCTACATACTTGTGCCTTTATTTCTGTGGGATGGATTCCTTGGAGTTGGATTGCTAGGTCAAAGGGTATGTGTATTTCTAATTTTAAAAGGAATTGCGAGATTGCTGTCCGAAAAGACTGTAGCAATTCACATTTCTTCTAGCAGTGTGAGAGTACTCATTTTTCCCCCTATCCCAACAGCCACGGAGAGCATATCAATCACTGAGCAGGAAAATATTCTAAGATAGGCAAATATTCTGTCTCTCAGCTGGAAGCCTCAGCTGTTGAAAAGAGTGAAAGGAGCTTGTGGTTTTAAGGAAGGTCTCTGACATGCTAATCTTAAACTCCGAATACTATGTGCTTGAGGTAGAATGCAACCAGCTGCTCCTGCCTCCACGCCTGGTAATCCCCACCAGCTCCAATTTAGGCCTTGCCCCTTCTTCCTAGGCTGAGGTGATAATTTTATTGCAGCGGATGTTCCCATCTTTGAGGTATGTGGTGCCATTTAAAGCTTTTATTACTAAATCCAGGATTTCATGGTTCCCTTAGCAAAGGGACACCATAATAACTTACTACTATTTTTAATAAACCAAAGTTCAAATCAGAAAATTCTAGTGACAAAGGCATTGCTGTGGGTAATGCAGACTCATGGTAAACATGAGTGGAAAAGGTGGAGAAGTGAAGAGTTTTCTCTTACGGGATGTAAACATTCCTAATTCTTTGGTTAGGGTGTTTGGGCCACTGACCTTGTCGAATGCTTAGGGGTAGAGAGGGACAGAGAAGAGTCAAATATAATTCAGTTTTCAGATTGGTTGATATATTTATAAAGATAATCATATATATATGATGCTGATATATTTTTTATAATGATATATTAATGAAGAATGATAAGAATTTTACTAAGAAAATTAAACTCAGTTTTGAACACTGAATTTTACTTAATAACATTTATTGAAAGCCCATTATATTCTGGGTGCTGGGGATACAGAGATAAATCACACAGTCCTAGCCCTGAAGACACTTAGTGTAGAGCTATGCATAGACAATTAAAGTATGCTGTATTTTAGTTAAAATGAAATTTTCAGGATATTATGAGCACCTTTTCTACAGAGGCCCAGGATCTATTCTGAATACAGATTTGGTCATCACTCACCTGCTTTATCAATGCTTCACTACCTCAACTTCAGGATAAAAAATTTCCTCAGCGTGGCTTAGAAGGCCTTTCATCATCCTACTTTTCAACATGTCCTAACTAGGGAATGTGGGGAGCATTGCTGGTACTTTGTCCAACTAAGAAGGGGAAAAAAGATTCCTAGTCCTGACTAAGGAATCCTGGGAGTCTTGTTGGCAATGTTGATACTGAGCTTATACTGGGAATTGTGTGAGTCCAGTGAGGTGTAAGGAAAGGGCATTCTGGATGGAAGGGAACCACGTACAAAGGCAGGGCAGGTGAAACACATGTGGGAAAAGACAAGTGGCTAGTTTAGCTGTGTAGCTTGGATGTAAGGGAACCTGGGACAACAGCAAGAAACAGGTTGAAAAGTAGGCTAATGAAAGGCCTTCTAAGTCATGCTCAGGATTTTTTTTTTTTTTTTTAATGCTGCAATCGAGGTGGTGAAGGCTAATAAAGCAGGTGAGTAATAACTAAAAAGTTGTATTCAAAATAGATCACGGGCATCTGTAGAACAGGTGGATTTGAGAAGGAGGAGTGGTGGGACTGGAGACAGGAGGCCCCATCAGTAGGGGCTGCCAGCACTTCAGCAGCATCTGATGGGATCCTAAGGCAGGGTGAAGGTCACCACTGGCCACAGGGACACAGATTGGGACTCCTCCTTCTAACAGGCATCTTCATGTCACCTCTCATTATCTCAGACTGCCCACTTCAGTGCCTCCTCCATTGTGCCCCACCTTCCTGTCTCCTCATGTTTCTGTCTAGCAAAGCCTATATTTGTTAGATATTAGAGTAGGCAATCAATTTGACATAGAATGATGAAGTCACAGGTTCATTTTAAGAGGACCACCCTTAATTCTAAATTGGGAGCATTTCGGGTAGAGTTACTTAGTTAAAGAGCAGAATTTTTGGCTGTGTGTGTGTGTCATTTACATTTCATAGCTGGCCACCTGCTCTGCCTGCTTATAAGACCAGCCTTATGCTGCATACCGCACGGTCTTAGGTGAACAAGTGAGGTTTTTTCTCCTCAGCCTTTGACAAGGTCTCTGTATCAATTGATTTGGTTGCAAGAATTAAAAATAACTCTGGCTAATTAAGAAAATGTTCTGATGAAGTTGAGAGTTAGGCAGGGTGAATTTCTTGGAAAGATACATGATGTCTCACGGAATCAAAGGTAAGTTGAGTAACCATGCTGAGGAAGTAAGTAGCTGCAGTGATTTTCGAAGTCAGGAACTGATAAATTGTCCCTCTGTGACATTACCTTACAGGTGACTTGGCTCCTCATTTAGATTCCAGAGGTAAAGCGCTTGGTTGACTTAATTTTCTTACTGTAGCCATCCCTTGGTGAGGGTAAGATGAGGGTGAGGAGCCCCATGGATCAAACCTTATAATTCCACTTAGAATGGGGGAGAGATAGTGAAATCTGTCACCAGTGGAACAGGAAATGGACACTGGGCAGGCAAATACAGATATCCACTATAGCATTACATTGCCAATTTGTAAAATTGAGGGAACTAGGAGATTTTAAGTCTTCTTCCTCTAAACTTTGGAGTTTAAAAGTCGTATGTGGCTTAGTAGCCTTGTACGCTTTCACAAGTATATGGACACACTTCCTCAGTTCTTCCCTTAGGCAGTGAGACAATTTTAGTTTTAGTGCTAGGCTTGATGGGGTCTGAATAGAACTATGCTGGATCTTCCAGTTGGCTCATCCCAATGGAAAGGCTCATGTTTACAGAATAAAGCTATGAAGGACATTTTTACAAAGGTGATGGAACAATATAGGTTTCATGGCTTCCTTGCAATAGAAGCCCATTCCAGAAATTAGTTTTGTTTAAAATATGTGGAATCTTCAGTTTAAGGAATTTCTACTTTTCAAGTCCAAGAATATACACTCATACGATTGTTAAAAATGTAGCTTTTCCTTTTCTGACCAGATAAATTGTTCACCAAAGAGTTAATTACGGTAAAAGCTGCGTAAGCAGTCCATGTGTTAGTGGCATGGTGCTGGTATAAAGACAATTCCAGAGACCCCTGAACAGTGTTCTTCACGAACTCCAGGCAACCAGGGTCTGTGGTTTGCTGAGACCCTGGAAGCAGCCTTCACTTGCCTTTTTACAGCAATAACAGATGCTTGGCACCAGTTGATGTTTGCCACCATGAGTTTCTCTCTATTCAAGACCATAAGATGCTTTCTGGCTCTGTTCCGTCTTCATTGTGGAACTTTTTTCCTCCTTCATTAAAGATGGGCAGAATCCTAGTGATTTGGTCTCTGGCTTTGACTTAGGAAATAAATTTCATGGAAAAATAGTGTGTGCCTTTGCTTTCTAACTTTAATTTTTATGTGTATGTGACTCAAACTGAAATTATAGCCTTCTATTATTTTCTCCCTGAATGATTTTTGACCTGCTTTTAACAAATAGGGAAAATAAATCAGCATGAGAAAATCAGTGTCAGCATTAGAAAACCATGTATAATAGCAAATGGAAAACCAACATCCACGACTTATAAAAATTAATGGCAGGGTGTGGCACACAGCTGCCCAACTGATGAGAAGAAAGCTATCTTGTGAATTGCTGAGGAATTAACTATTGTAAGAGGAGAAGCATAGTAATAGTGGATTTGAGCTGGTAATATCAGTGTAGAGAATGGCAGAGAAGGAGAAAAATATTTAAGCATTTGCATGAGAGTCAGTGTCTTTCTTTGATACATAGATATTTTCCGCTATGGAAATATTCAGTGACGACTGCATTGGTTATGACAGTAGCTGCTGGTGAAATCGGAAAACATAAAGTATTCTAAGAAAAGGAAGATTTAGATATGAGACACCTTGACTAAGAGGATCTCAGTATAGACACGGGCAGGAAATCAGAACTTTATTCAGTTCTAAACACTGGACACACTTAAGTGGTATAAGTCGGTGCAAAGAGAAAAACAAAACAAGGAAAGGTGAAATAAAGTTACTTCTCTGACATAGTATGCATCACTTCTGGTCATATACCATTGGTCGGAGCAAGTCATGTAGCCAAGCATACCGTCAATAAGAAGGAAAATAGTCTCCCCCTACCAGGAGGGATTGGTGAGGAGATGCAGCAAGCATTTTGAACAAATAACTCAATCAGTGTCAGTATATTACTCATATAATTGTATTACTGAGGCAAGTTTTTAAAATTATCATAGATTCTTAGTTTACATCTTCTTGAGCCATTTTTGCTAATACTTATTTTTCTGGAAAACTTTCACTTCGTCCAAGTTTTCGAATTTAATACCATAAAGAATTTCGTGCGATTCTCTTATTTTGTCCTAAATCTTTGCTGTATGTCTACTACATTCTCTTTCCACCACTAGTATTCTGCATTTCTGGATTGTGACTAGTATTTCTGATTTGTGACTTCTGTTTTTTTCCATGATCAATTTTACCAGTGTTTTGCCCATTTGTTTTTCAAAAGAAAAGGCTTTGTAGTTGTTGTGTATGGTAATTCTTGTTTCTGTTGTATAAATGTCTGTCCTTGCCTTTTCTGCTTAGCCTACTTTCCCTGGATTTATTATGCCTTTTAAAGTCTCTTAAGTCAATATGTAGGTAATTAATTTTCACTTTCCTTCTATATAAGCATTTATCATTATATTCTCATTAGCTGCCTCTCACAGATTTCCACATATAATTATTTCATTATCTTTCAGTTCTAAATATTTTCTGATTTCCATTATGACTTATTTGATCTACTAATTTGGTATTTTAAATATGTACACATATGTAAGGTTGTTAGTTGTATTGTTCTAATGGTCTGTATTTCTAATTCTTTCTTGTCTGATTGAACTATCATTTCTGACAGAAATAAGTTCAAATCACCCACTATGAGTCTGGATTTGTGATTTTTCTCCTTGCAACTATCAGTTTTTAAAATATATTGTGAAATTATGCTATAACTTTCATATAACAATTTAAGATTGTTATAGTTCCTTGGTGAATTTGTCACTTGCTAGTGACTCTATTTCTTGACTTAAAATCTATTTTGCCTAATGTTAATATAGCTACTTCAGGTTTATTTTACTTATCACTGTGTGGTATATATTTTTAACCCTCTGTTTCCAATATTTTAGTTTCCCTATCTTTTAGGCGTTTTTCTTGTAGCTGGATTTTATTTTTATACTAAAACATACAATTTATTTAGATTTATTTAGTACATTGACATTTATTGTGATAGATACATTTGAATTTTTTAAAGCCATCTCATTTTGTATTATTTTCTTGGTTTGAAGTATAGTAAGCTAATAGAATCCAAACTTACATGAGGGTAGTTGGTGGCTATGGGAGCTGCACCCCAAGATAAAACATACAATTGTATTTTTCATTTTCCTTTTCCAGGGGGTAGATTTTTTTCTCTTTACAGAGGGAGTACCTCTTTAGGAACCCCAGACTGATGTGTGTTACTTTGCTCTCTCTCTCTTTTTTAAAAAAATTTGGTCCAAGGCCTTATCTTACGTCCCCATATGGTTACTTTAATTCAAATCCCTGTGACATTGACAACGGCTTCCAGGGTCACTAGGGCCAATCCTTATTTTTAGTTTTCCCTTTGTCTTTTTGGCTCCTGGACTTTTTTGTTTCAATTGTGAGTTCAGCTATAAACTTAAAAGAATATTTGGTATATTTTGCTCTGTCTTTGTGAGTGTTTTGAGGTATAAAGTATTGCTTCAGGGTATCTTATCCACCATATCTCCGAAAATAAAACTGCTACCAGGATTTTGTTTTGTTTTGGTTTTGTTTTGTTGTTGTTATTGTTTTTAATTGAAAGTTTATCGCTATTCCCTCATTTCCATGCTTTCTTTCTTTTGAATGTATACATCCTTTAAATCCCTTCATTCCAGCAATAGCTGCTGTATTCTTGAGAAAATAGATTTGGCACCTCCCATAAACATTTCCCAAAGATTTCACCAAACGGGAGTATGTATGTGTTCATGTTCAATTATGAAAAGATCTTTACATAGTTCTGGTGTTGGTATAAATTTGCATTAGCACCGCTGCTTAAGTTGTGATATAAACTTCATTTTTTCCAAATGAGTAATATTGGAATGTTACCAAAGCCTGAACTGCAAAATACAAAAAACAAAATTATTTTTACAAATTAAGTCATGTATGCACTTCTTGTCCAGTGTGCCAAAGCTGAAATTTGATTTAGAAACCTGGAGAGTCTATGGTTTCTGTTCTCGAAAGATGCCTGATCGTGACTATTCTAGTTTGTATGCATTTTGTAGAGTGAGATATGTTATTTTTGTCACAGTTTGCAAATCCTAGCAATGATCTCTCAATGTTCAACTTTACATGAAATTTTAAGATGATATTTGAATGAAGCAAACTCCAAATACAGCAATCCATATTGACTGGAAAATCTAGAATCAAATTAAAATGTTGAATTTGTCAATGAGGGGCTGAAGGACAGAACCTCAAGTTCTACAATATGGTGAAATTTTCTAGTCTCTTTGTGATGTTCCAATATCAAACTTGATCTTTAACAGTTTCATTATAGTGCAAACTTCATTAACAATCGAACATTACACCAACAGTTGGGAGCCAAAACACAGATTTTGACCACCAAATGTAACACTTATTATTTTAATGGGCAATTACTAAGTGGATGCTTTGTGCCAATAAATACGCATACCATGTTGCTTATCTTTTATTTTAAACCTGGCAAATAAGGAAAAGAGGCTCAAGAAGGTTAAATAATGTACTACCTTTCCTTCCGATCTTCTTTTTCTAAAATTAAATGGTCAAATTTTTATGCATTTGTCAGAGTTTCTTTAACAAGGATTTAAAAAAAAAATCACTCCTTTGAGTACTATTTATTGAACACATATCTCATTCTTTAAACTCTGTTAGGCTTTCAGATGTCACTGTATTGTTTTCCTTTTTATTTGTACAAACATGTGGAGTGCATTTGCAATTTTGTTACATGCATATATTGTGTATTGGTCAAGTTAAGGCTTTTAGGATATACACCACCCAAACAATGTACATTGTACCCATTTTCCAATTTCTCCTCATTCTCGCCTCTCCCACCACCTCGCCATTCTGAGTCTTCATTAGCTATCACTCCACTCTATGTTCATGTGGATACTTCCTTTTTCGCTTTCATTTATAAGACAGAACATGTGATATTTATTTTTCTGTGCCTGGCTTGTTTCACTCAAGATGATGACCTCCAGTTCTGTCCATGTTGCTACAAAGGATATGATTTCATTTTTTTATGGCTTTTAGTATTAGTAGTATTTTATACTAGTAACACTACATATATAAAATACATTATATATAGTATTATATATTATATATAGTATGTTACATATAATATACTAGTAGTAAATTATTTATAATATACTAGTAGTATTTAGTAGTATTTTAGCAATAAAATACTTTGTGTATTGCATACATATTGTGTATATGTATACCACATTTTCTTTATCCATTCATTCGTTGATGGGCACTTAGGTTGATTCCCTATCTTTGTTATTGTGAATAGTGCTGCAATATACATACAAAAACAGGTATCTTTTTGATATATTGATTGCTTTTATTTTGGGTAAATATATAGCAGTGAGATTGCTGGATCAAATGGTAGCTCTATTTCTAGTTTTCTGAGAAATCTCCATACTTTTTTCCATAGTTTCCGTAATTTACATTCCCACCAACAGTGTACGAGTTCCCTTCTCTCGGTTGGGCACTGTGGCTCACGCCTGTAATCCCAGCACTTTGGGAGGCCGAGGTGGGTGGATCACAAGGTCGGCAGTTCGAGAACAGTCTGGCAAATATGGTGAAACCCTGTCTGTACTAAAAATAGAAAAATTAGCTGTGTGTGGTGGCGGGCGCCTGTAGTCCCAGCTCCTTGGAAGGCTGAGGCAGGAGAATTGCTTGAACCCGGGAGGGAAATGTTGCAGTGAGCCGAAATTGTGCCACTGCACTCCAGCCTGGGTGACAAAGTGAGACTCCGTCTAAAAAAAAAAAAAAGTTCCTCTCTCTCCACATCCTCACCAATATCTATTATTTGCTGTCTTTTTAGTAATAGCATCAGGTCTACACAATATCCCTGATCAGACATAGCCCAAGAAATGTTAATTTAACAAAAGCAAATAGAGACCTCAAAATGCCGTTAAGGTACATAATAAATTATGTTTTAAATAAATCATTCTTTTTTTTTTTGAGACAGAATCTTGCTCTGTTGCCCAGGCTTGAGTGCAGTCGCATGATCTTGGCTCACTGTAACCTCTGCCTTCTGGGTTTAAGCGATTCTCTGTGCCTCATTTTGGCCCCACCATGCCTGGCTAATTTTTCTGATTTTAGTAGAAACAGGGTTTTGCCATGTTGGCCAGCCTGGTCTTGAAGTCCTGACCTCAGGTGATCCACCCACCTCGGCCTCCCAAAATACTGAGTTACAGGCGTTAGCCACCACTCCTGGCCTGAACCAACGTTTTTTGAAGGGTCTTTATTTCTATCTTTCTCTCCCTGTCAGGTCACCAACACTTCTGAGTGTTTCTGTTTCTTTCACACTCTTTCATCCTTTCTATTTTATTTTTGGGTTTTTAAGAGCTTTATTGAGGTATAATTTATTTACAAAATTAGCACATATTTAATGCCTCCATTTTGTGGGGTTTGGATATGTGGATACACCTGTAATAGCATCACCACAATCAAAAATACAAAACAAATTTGCCACCTCCAAAAATTTCCCTGTGTTCTTTGTGGGCTTTTTTTGTGCATGTGTTTTAAGAACACTTAACATGAGATCTATTCTCTCTCTCTCTCTCTCTCTATATATATATATATATAATATATATAAATTATATATTTAATTTTACTTTAAGTTCAGGGCTACATGTGCTGAACATTCAGGTTTGTTACATAGGTATGCATGTGCCATGGTGGTTTGCTGCCCCTCTCAACCCATCATCTAAATGCAAAATATTATATTGTTCACTATAAGTACTATGTTGTACAACTGACATCTAATACTTATTTGTCTTGATAACAGAAATTCTATAGCCATTGTCTCAGTTTAGTTGGGCTGATGTAACAATATACCATAAACTGGATTGCTTATAAACAAGAGTTTATTTATCACAGTTCTGGAGGCTTGGAAGTCCAAGATATTTTCTTATATTTGTTTAAGTTCCTTGTAGATTCTGGACATTAGACCATTGTCAGATGGATAGATTGCAAAAATTTTCTCCCATTCTGCAGGTTTCCTGTTAACTCTGATGCTAGTTTCTTTTGCTGTGCAGAAGCCCTTTAGTTTAATTAGATGCCATTTGTCAAGTTTGGCTTTTGTAGCAATTGCTTTTGGTGTTTTAGTCATGAAGTCTTTGCCCATGCCTATGTCCTGAATGGTATTGCCTAGGTTTTCTTCTAGGGTTTTTATGGTTTTGGGTCTTATATTTAAGTCTTTAACCCATCTTGAGTTCATTTTTGTATGAGGTGTAAGGAAGGGGTCCAGTTTCAGTTTTCTGCATATGGCTGGCCAGTTTTTCCAGCACCATATATTAAACAGGGAATCCTTTCCCCATTGCTTGTTTTTGTCAGGTTTGTCAAAGATCAGATGGTTGTAGATGTGTGGTGTTATTTCTGAGGCCTCTGTTCTGTTCCATTGGTCTATATATCTGTTTTGGAACCAGTACCATGCTGTTTTGGTTACTGTAGCTTTGTAGTATAGTTTGAAGTCAGATAGCAGGATGCCTCCAGCTTTGTTGTTTTTGCTTAGGATTGTCTTGGCTATATGAGCTCTTTTTGGGTTCCATATCAAATTTAAAGTAGTTTCTTTCTAGTTCTGTGAAGAAAGTCAATGGTAGCTTGAAGGGAATGGCATTGAATCTGTAAATTACTTTGGGCAATATGGCCATGTTCATGATACTGATTCTTCCTATCCATGAGCATGGATTTATTTTTTTCATTTATTCGTGTCCTCTCTTATTTCCTTGAGCAGTGGTTTGTAGTTCTCCTTGAAGAGGTCCTTCACATCCTTGTAAGTTGTATCCCTAGGTGTTTTATTTTCTTTGTAGCAATTGTGAATGGGAGTTCACTCATGATTTGGCTCTCTGCATGTCTATTATTGGTGTATAGGAATGCTTGTGATTTTTGCACATTGATTTTGTATGCTGAGACTTTGTATTCCAAAATCTGGCAGAGACACAACAAGAAAAAAAAAATTTCAGGCCAATATCACTGATGAACTTCAATGTGAAAATCCTCAATAAAATACTCACAAACTGAATCCAGCGGTACATTGAAAAACTTATCCACTAGGATCAAGTTGGCTTCATCCCTGGGATGCAAGGCTGGTTCAACATACACAAATCAATAAACGTAATCCATCACATAAACAGAACCAATGACAAAAAGCACATGATTATCTCAATAGATGCAGAAAAGGACTTTGATAAAAATTCAACATCCCTTCATGCTAAAAACTATCAATTAACTAAGTGTGGAATGAATATATATCAAAATAATAAGAGTTATTTATGACAAACCCATAGTCAATATCATACTGAATGGGCAAAAGCTGGAAGCATTCCCTTTGAAAACCAGCACACGACAAGGATGCTCTCTCTCATCACTCCTATTCAACATAGTATTGGAAGTTTTGGCCAGGGCAATCAGGCAAGAGAAAGAAATAAAGTGTATTCAAATAGGAAGAGAGAAAGTCAAATTGTGTCTGTTTGCAGATGACATGATTGTATATTTAGAAAACCCCATTGTCTCAGCCCCAAAACCTCTGAAGCTGAATTCATTTATTAGTTCTAACAGGTTTTATTTTTGTTGGTGGAGTCTTTAGAATTTTCTATATCTAAGATCATGTTATATGCAAACAGAAACGTTTTCACTTCTTTTTTTCCAGTTTCTTTCTTTCTCTTGCCAAATTGTTCTGGTTAGAACTTCCAGTACTATGTTAACTAGAAGTGGCAAGAATGTGCATCCTTGTCTTATTTCTGATCTTAGAAGGAAGATGATATGGTTTGGCTGTGTTCCCACCCGAATCTCAACTTGAATTCTATTTCCCAGAATTCCCACATGTTGTGGGAGGAACCCAGTGGGAGGTAATTTAATCATGGGGTCTGTCTTTCCAGTGCTATTCTCGTAATAGTGAATAAGTCTCACGAGACCTGACGGGTTTATCAGGGGTTTCAGCTTTTCTTCTTCCCCATTTTCTCTTGCCGCCACCATGTAAGAAGTACCTTTTACCTCCTGCCATAATTCTGAGGCCACCCCAGTGATGTGGAACTGTAAGTCCAATTAAATTACTCTTTCTTCCCAGTCTTGGGAATGTCTCCATCAGCAGTGTGAAAACGGACTAATACAAAAAGCTTTCAACTTTTCACTGCTGAGTATGATATTAACTGTAGGCTTGTCATATGTGGGTGGTATTATGTTGAGATACTTTCTTTCTACACCTAATTTGTTGAGAACTTTTATCATGAAATGATATTGAATTTTGTCTAATGTTTTTCTGCATCTATTCAGATGATGACATATGGTTTTTGTTCTATATTCTGTAAATGTGATGTATTACATTTCTCAATTCATATATGTTAAACCATCCTTACTTCCCAGAGATAAATCCCACTTTATCATGGCATATGATCCTTTAATGTGCTATTTAATTTGGTTTGCTAGTAATTTGTTGATAATTATTGCATTTATGTTCATTAAGGATATTGGCTTGTAATTTTCTTTTCTTGTAATATCCTTGTCTTGGTCTGTGGTTTTCTTTTTTTGTGGTCCCTTGTCTTCAATTCTTTTTTTTTTTTTTTTTTTGAGATGGAGTCTCGCTCTGTCACCCAGGCTGGAGTGCAGTGGTACGATCTCAACTCACTGCAAGCTCCGCCTCCTGGGTTCACTCCATTCTCCTGCCTCAACTTCCTGAGTAGCTGGGACTATAGGCTCCCACCACCACACCCAGCTAATTTTTAGTAGAGAAGGGGTTTTACCATGTTAGCCAGGATGGTCTCGATCTCCTGACCTCATGATCCGCACACCTTGACCTTCCAAAGTGCTGGAATTACAGGCGTAAGCCACCGTGCCTGGCCCTCTTCAATTCTTTTTTAAAAAGTTTGAAAAAGATTAGCATACACTCTTCAAATGATTGGCAAGATTCACCAGTAATGACATATGGTCCTGAGCTTTGTTCACTGAATTTTTCAAAAAATTCCCAGTTCAATATCCTTATTCTTTATTTGTTTGTTTATATTTTTTAGTTCTCATAATTTAGTCTTTGTAGGATGTGCATTTCTAGGAATTTATCTAATCTGTCTGGGTTACTCAATTTTTTGGTTTATACTTACATATTCATGATATTATTTTGTGATTCTTTATATTTCTACGGCATTAGTTGTAATCTCTCATTTTCCATAGCTAATTTTATTTTGCTGCTTCTTTTCTTTTTTTTTCCTCAGGCTAAATGTCTCTCAATTTTTTTTTTTTTTTATTTTTTAAAAAGGCAACTGAGTTTTTATCTTTTCTATTGCTTTTCTAGTCAATTTTATTTATTTCTGATGCTATCTTTATTTCCTTTCTTTTGCTAACATTGGGCTTAGTTTGTTCTTGTTTCTCGAGGTATAAAATTATGTTGTTTATTTTAGATCTATTTTCTTTCTTAATGTAGGCGTTCATTGCTATAATTTTTCTTCTTAGTATTGCTTTTGCTGTATGCCATTCATTAGTTTTGTATGCTGTTTTTTCTTCATTTATGTACAAATATTTCTTATTTCCCTTTTGATTTATTCTTTGACCCATTGGTTGTTTAAGAGTGTGTTGTTTAATTTCCACGTATTTTTTAGCTTTACATTTTCCTCCATTTATTGATTTCTAGTTTCATATCATTGCATTCTTTCTTCTGGTTGATCAAGTCTGCTATTGAAACTCTCTAGTGAATTTTTCTGTTCCACTATTGTATTCTTCACCTTTGATATTTTTGTTTAGCTTTTTATCTTTTCTATCTCTTCATTCTCATTTTGTTCAAGCATTGTTTTCTTCATTTTGTTTAGTTTTATATCAGTGGTCTCTTGTAACTCAATAACTTTCTTTAATACAGTTAATATGAATTCTTTGTCAAGTAATTTATGAATCTCTATTTCAGGATGGTTACTGAAGATTTATTTTATTCCTTTATTGTGGCATGTTTTCTTGATTCTTCACATTTCTTGAATGATTGTATTGGCGTCTGTGCATTTGAAGAATTTGTGCCTTTTACCAGTCTCTCAGACCAGTGTTAGTTGTAGAAGGATGGCTGCCCCTTTTCCTTTTTCCCTATCTGTTCCAGGAAACCGTCCACACTCTGCTGGCACTTCAGTGCTTGGTATGAGGTGAGAGAGAGACTGACTCCATGGGGGAATACATTGAAACACTGGGAACAAGGCACACTTTGTTTCTCTTCTTCCTTCCTGGAAACAGAAACAAAAACAAAAACAAAAAAACTTGATTCTGTGCCTTTTTCCAGTCTAGCAGAGCAGTGACAGGTGTAGAGGAATGTTCCTTCTCCTTTGCTCCTTGTTGTCTGAGGCACCCAGGTTTCATTGAACTTTTAGTGCACAGTATGAGGCAAAAACGGAAATAGGCCCCTTTAGGAGTGCACCAAAAAGCCAGGAGATCTCTCTCTTTCCCCGCTGTGGGAGAAGTCATGGGTCATTCCAAGCTCCTTGGATTTGAGCTTGCTAACTTGGAGAAGGGCATGATGTGCACAAAGTAAATTTGCTCTTCTTACCTGTATTGGCGCATTTTTTCTCTCAGCTTTTTGCTCATCTGGAATGCTTCCATTTATTAACTGGATTATGTATTTCTCATACCGGTGCTCTCATATGAATATTGTCGTTATATCAGTGTTTTGGTAGAGGGACAAGGGCTAGGACTTCTTACTAGATGATCTTTCTGATGTTACTCCTAATCAAGATACTGTTGGACAAGCACGGTGGCTCATACCCTTAATCCCAGCACTTTGGGAGGCCAAGGCGGGCAGATCACTTGTGGCCAGGAGTTTGAGACCAGCCTGGCCAACATGGTGAAGCCCTGTCTCTACAAAAAATACAAAAACTAGCCAGGTGTGGTGGTGCACTTCTATAATCCCAGCTGCTTGGGAGGCGGAAGCACGAAAATTACTTGAAACTGGGAGGTGAACCAAGATAGCACCACTGCACCTCAGCCTGAATGACAGAGCAAGACCTTGTCCACACACACACACACACACATACACACACACACACACACACACACACACGATATTGTTAATGTGCCTTATATCTCTGCAAAGTTGATGGAAAGTTGCAAACTTTACAAAGGGTTGAGGTTGATTAGCTAAGGGGTGATGACATAACTTTGGAAGTTTATGTGAAGACTAGTAGAAAGTAATCAAATGGCTTTGTTACAATGGCCATGGTTAGATGTTCACTCAAGCTTACCTATTATTTTCCTTTTAAACTAGTAGTAGGATTGGGAACATCTCACTGCATATATGTCAAACTATTTACTAAAAATATAGAATTTAGAAACTTTGTGATTGTTGCATACCATAGTGTTGGGATTATCTTGGCAGGTTAAAGTATGGAAAGATATATTTCTTCCTAAGGGCATAGTCAATGTTTATTTGTTTACATAGTTATTTACACAAGCTTCACAAGTAATTTTGCTGTAAGTGGTCAAATGACTCACATAGTTCATCTAGCATTCATTATTTCATGCTTTCATGACAAAGTGAATAACAGAACAGGACTTCTTCATTGCCAACATTAGATGTAGGGAGAAAACACATTCCTTTTAAATGTAGTAGTTCTTTTTTTTCCCCTAATGTGAAGAAGCCAAGCCTATGAAAAAGGATGTTAATTCCCTATCAATGGATGGTTCTGACCTTCCTTGCCATTTTCATAAATACATTATGGAAACACAAGCAAGCTTCAAATTCTGTTAAAGAAGTGTCTCTCTCTGTGTGTGTATGTGTGTATGTGTGTTTGTGAGTGTATAGTTGAATATTTACATACGTACATACAGATTACTCCTTATATGAAATTATTGGAAAAAGAAGTTTTTTGAATTTCAGATGTTTTTCAAGTTTGGAGATGTTTGCCTTATATTAACTGGTTAAGCATTCCAAATCCAAAAATGCAAGGTCTGAAATGCTCCACTGAACATTTCCTTTGAGTGTAATGCTGGTACTTAAAAAGTTCTCGATTTTGGAGCATTTCAGTAAGGGGCACAGCAAGTGCAAAGGCACTGAGGCTCAATGGAAGAGGGCACATTGAAGGAACTGAAAGGTGGGTAGAGAGCAGAAAACACATCTTGATGTGTATTGGTGAGAAACTTATCTACTTGAGATACACACACACACACACGTACATATATAATTGTTTTTGACACTTTAAGATTTATTGAAATATCTCCTTTGCTGCCCTCTCTGCTTTAGCTTCCTCTCTGTTTTACTATCATAATCAAAAATATTTCCTAATTTTTTTAGCAGAGGGTAGGGGGAGCTAACTGGGTCACATAGAATGGAACCCTAATACTTGCTTCAATTTAGACTTAAAATATGAATCTAAAACAATGTTTTATGAGCCCAGACACAATATAAAGAAAAAATTTTATATTAAGAATTCAGAATTGTCAATCCTTTTGACTGTCTTTTGAGTAGATATGATTGGGTTTAGGCTGGTATGGTAAACAAACAAACAAACAAACAAAAAACCCCCAAAAAACCAAATAGTCCCTAGTAGTATAAAAGAACTTTTTGGAAAAATTGTGTGTGTTTTCCAGTATAATCAATGTTATTGGTTGAGGAAAGGAATGGCAGCACAAATTATGAGGTTCGTGAATGCTAACCTACAGGATGGTACTTTCTTCCCACTTTTCTTAATAAATTATAAAATTTAAAGTCATAGGCATTCCGGCTGTTTGCAGCCTCATAATAACCCTTACAGAAGAACCTAAACTAGTATCAGGTAATTATTTGTCATTCGAATCTAATACTTTTTCTCTATCGTGCCAGGTCATTTGATGTGTGCCAGTTGGTGGAAGGAAAATTATAAATACCATTGCCATCCGTCACTGCTGCAAATCACTGAAGTGGGATCCCTTTGCCTGTGTTTATCTAGCAACCAGTGTTGTGTTGCTAGTGTGAAGCTCACCCCACATGAACTCTTCAATCGTTTAGCAGGACCTTTCAGCTTCACCTTTAGGAGCAAGATCCAGTAAACATTTTAAACTCTCCCTGTATCTGTGAGAGTTCATGTAAAGAAAAGAGAGTAGACACATCCCAGATACAAAACTATCCAAGCCCGTTCCCTATTCTGCTCATCTAGCAAGGGCAATAGGCTTCTATGAATATTTACAAAAATTGTAAAATATGACATTGTGTATCAACATTATTTCCTGATTATCTATATAATAATAAATTGCAGATATTCTCTAGATATATTGCACTGTGTATAAACTTTTGTGCTGTTCTAGGATTAAATCATTCTAATCATCTCCTATTCTTTTCTTATAAGAGAGGACTTGTGCTTATAACTTAACTATATTACATACCTGCTCACATGCTTTTTAAATCAAGTTGCTCTCTTCCTTAAAGCCCTTCAGGGGTCCTCATTACTTACAGGATATAGTATAAAATCTGAATTTCTTAGCATGGTGTCAAGTCTCTTTATCTTACTTCTTTATGAGTATTGCTTCTATTTTCTATCTTTGTTTTAGGACAGTCTTCTTTTACTGTTTGCCTTTTCCATCCTTGTGAAGCTTTGCACCTAACCCCTTTATCATGCGTTTAGAGAAGTATACATCAAATCTTTGTCACTTGTCATGAGCTGCCTTGAATTCTGGTGATTTTTAAAATGTGTGCGTGGCATGCCTGGAGAGACAGCAACACATCAATGTTTTTTTGTTTGTTTGTTTTGTTCTTTTGTATTCCTTGTGGTACCTTGCAGGCTAGAGGTAAGTGGTAAGTAACTCTTGGTAATCACAACAAAGATCAACATAATGGTTAGTAATTTTGTACACTTTACATGAATGCTGAGCAATAAATAGCAGGTCAACATCAGCCAACATTTCTTTTAATCTTTGTTTTTTGAGTAGTAGGCATCAGTTATATTAATATGCACATAATTATATTTAAGTGCATTTTATTTCAAATATTAATAGACCTGTAATGTATATATTTAAAATAACAAACCACCCTTGGTGTGGTACATATATTGGCCACATTGGTCACTAGATGGCACACCACAAGCTTCTGTGGGGCAGTTACACAAGCTGACCCATTATTTGAAGAAAGACTGCAAAGATTCAGAGCAATTTTCTTTGGGAAAAATGTCATCAGAGTGATAGTCAGTAAGTGTATTTCAAAGTAAAAATTATATTTATAATGCATACTTAAACTTTTATGACAGAGGTGAAGGCGAGCTCTAAAGAATTGTTTATTCAACAGCTAATTATTGTTTTAAAGAAACTAGGTCCTAGGTACTATGTCAGGCCCTGAGGAAGATAGCAAGATAATAAGACCTGGGCCCGACTGAAGTTTAGATAAGAGCATAAAATAAGAGATTAAGTCTCTGCTTTAACTTCCAAGTGGTGACCACCTAGATACCTACTGTGACACTGGAATGGGGATTTCTTCTGGAATGGAATCTCCGATTGAGAGAAATCCCAGCAAGGTCTCTTTTGCAATGCAATTTGTCTTTTTGAAGTCTAAATTACAGTTTAAACAACTGTATTAAATAACTATATTCCTGTGTTGCACAAATATAAGGAAAATCATTAATGATGGCTTAAGTTTCTGGCCTTTGTGTATTTATTTATTTTTTTACTTTTAATTTTTATGGATACATAATAGCTGCACATATTTATGGGGTACGTGGGATATTTTGATATAAGCATACTATATGTAATGATCGAATCAGGGTAATTGGGATATCCATCACCCTAAACATTTATCATTTCTTTGTGTTAGGAACGTTCCAATGCCACTCTTTTAGTTATTTTGACATTGATAACTATAGTCACCCTATTGCGCTACCAAACACTAGACCTTATTCCTTCTATCTAACAGTATTTTTATATTCATTAACCAAAACTTCTTTATCCCCTCCTTCCCACTACCCTTCCCAGGCTCTGGTAACTATCATCTTATTCTCTATCTCCATGAGGTCAACCTTTTTAGCTCCAACATATAAGTGAGAACTTGCAATATTTGTCTTTCTGTGCTTGGCTTATTTCACTTAACATCAAGGCCGCAAGTTACATGTTGCAAATGACATGATTTCATGTTTATATGGCTGGATAATATTTCATTGTGCATATGTACCATATTTTCTTTATCCGTTCATCTGTTAATGAATACGGAAGTTGATTCCATATTGTGGCTATAGTGAAGAGTGCTGCAGTAAACATGAGAGTGCAGATGTCTCTTTCATATACGAATTTCCTTTGGGATATATAACTAGTAACGGGATTGCTGGATCATATGATATTTCTATTTTTAGTTTTTTGAGAAACCTCCATCCTGTTCTCCATAGTGGTTGTATTAATTTACATTCCCATTGACAGTGTAGGAGAATTCCCTTTTCTCTACATCCTTACGAGCATCCTTTATTACTAGTCTTTCTGATAAAAGCCATTTAAACTGGGATGAGACATCTTGTAGCTTTGATTTGCATTACTTTGATGATTAGCAATGTTGAGCAATTTTTTTCATATAGCTGTTGGCCGTTTGTATGTCTTCTTTTAAAAAAATGTTTATTCACATCTTTTGCTAATTTTTAATCAGATTGAGGTTATTATTTTGTTTTTACTGTTGAGTTGTTTGAGCTTCTTATATATCCTGGTTATTAATCCCTTGTCATATCGGTAGTTTGCAGATATGTTCTCTCATTCTGTCTTCACTTAATTGATTGCTTCCTTTGCTGTGCAGAAGCTTTTCAGCTTGATGTAATCCTATTTGTTAATTTTTCTTTAGTTGCCCAAGCTTTTGAACTTGTATTGAAGAAATTTTTGTCCAGACCAATGTCATGGATCATTTCCCCCAATGTTTTCTTCTAGTAATTTTATAGTTTCAATTTTACATCTAAGTCTTGTAATCAAGTTGATTTGATTTTTGTACATGGCAAGAAGTAGGGGTCTCATTTCATTCTTCTGTATATGAATATCCAGTTTTTCCAGAATTATTTATTGAAAAGATTATCCTTCCCTTAATGTACATTCCTGGTGCCTTTGTTGAAAATAAGGTTTTAGTAAATGTGTAGACTTATTTTGGAGTTTTCTATTCAGTGCCATGGATCTATGTGTCTGTTTTTATGCTGGTATCATTGTTTTGGTTACTATAACTTTGTAGTATAATTTGAAGTCAGGTAATATAATACTTCCAGCTTTGTTCTTTTTGCTCAGGATTGTTTGGGCTATTCTGAAACTTATATGATTCCATGTAAATTTTAAGATTTTTTTTTCTATTTTTGAAGAAGGTCACTGGTATTTTGATAAGGATTGCCTTGAATACCATTAGAATTGATAAACGAATTCAGTAAAGTTGCAAGGTATAAAATCAACATACAAAAATCAGTAACATTTCCATATGCCAACAGTGAACAATCTGAAAAATAAGCCAAGAAAGTAAGCACATTTACAATAGCTACAAATAAAATAAAATACCTAGGAGTAAACTTAACCAGAGAAGTGAAAGATCTCTACAGTGAGAACTATAAAACATCAACAAAAGGAATTGAAGACACAAAACAATAGAAGTATATTCCACGTTAACGGATTGGAAAAATCAATATTGTTTGTATTCATATATATATGTGTGTATACATATATCCAACTTATCTTGAAGTTGGAGCATGGCAGGAGACATGTGTTGCTTCACTGAACCCATATAAATATATATATATGCATATATATGTGTTGCTTCACTGAACCCCTATATATACATGCATATATATGTATGTATAGGCTTTTATAAAGTCAAGGAAATTTATTTCCTGAGGTCATGACACAGGAAGTCGAATCCTAGCCACTTCTCATAATGAAGAGGAGCTCTCATAATGAAGGTCAGAGTGCTGACTGACCTGCCAGGTGGACCATAAAGCTGCAGTCTGTGTTATCTTATTACAAAACGCTCAATTACCTTTGTTTAGTGTTAACATCGTGGAGTGCCCAGAGCCAAGTATCAGCAAGCAGATCCTGAGCATTCTCTGGATGCCAACCAGGCCCCAGAGAAGCAGTCACATACAGAGCCAGGCCATGCCAGGTTTCACTGTGAGACCTTGAGAAGCAGGGAGAGCGTCAATAATTTATAGAAAGTCCAGCTACTAGGTCAGATTGAGACAAACCATTGTGTGACGGGGTTTACATCAGCAGGCTGAAGATGTTTCTGGTTTTTTATTGTTATCATTTAGGGCTCCAAGAGAGGGTCTTGGGGGCCACCTGAGCCCTGAAATTGGGAAATTTCTCATAGCTGTTCATGTCAGGAGACTTCTTACTGCTGCTGGTGGTCCAGGGTGTGTCCCATTCTACAAAGCCTCTGGATGCACCCTGGACTCCTCATGCACTGGGGACTTCATGTATACCTGCAGCACGTTGCTGTCCACCACATCAGCCAGGTAGTCCTCCTCTAGGTTGAGGACATGGTCAGTGGGTTTCTCCATGTTCTCTGGGAGCCTCATAATAGTGCCACAGTTGGGGTTGGGGCCTCCTCTCTGTGGGAAACAAATGTCAATCTTGAATTCATCCATGATTTTGGATCCATGATTTTTGCCGCAGGTACCAATGATGTGGGATGTCCAGTGGAACGTCCTCAGAAACCATCTGCTCAAGTTAATCCATAATAATCAATATAGTACCTTGCACAGCTTCTGTATTCTTTTTGTACTCTGTGATGGTAATTTGGTCCTGGGGATGTTTCCTCTCATCCTCAACAGGAAACTGGATGTTCATGTCATGCTCCAAGCAGATTTGGGTAATCACTGCCTCATCTGTCCCAATAATCTTGGGATGGCATTTGGAGTCTACAATGACACTCCACTTAAAACTCGTTAAATCCCAGTCCTCCTGTCCTGCCTGCAGCTCTTTCATTTTTATATTATTAATTTTTCTGCTACAAGTAGACTTGGAGTAAATGTAGGATAAGGAAGACTCATTACTCACATCTTCTGATCAAGAAAGGACTTATCATGAAGTTGGAACACGATAGGAGACATGTGTTGCTTCACCGAACCCCAGTTCCAGGGATATATTTTCTTTCTTCTGGATCTGCTCCCTACTAACCTTAACACATCCCTTTACCTCCTTAAACTTTAATATCAACGTCTGACTAGAGGTTTGCTCTAGGCCTGCATCACAGTACTAGTGCCTTTATTTTCATTTGTGTCTTCATTTCTTCATCTTCATGATTTCTCCCTAGCTTAAAATTCTTTGGTAACCTTCCATGATTTTCAGGTTAAAAGTCTTCTACCCAGCTTGTCACACACAACCCTGCATAATCTTGTCATACACAACCCTGCATAATCTTGTCACATCAACTTTTCTAGATGGATGGCCTGTCACTTCTTCTTCTATATCTTGAATTACTATTTGCAGTGTCCCAAACAAATTATGCTTTTTTACAACTCTGTGTTGTTAGTTCTCTGCTCTCAACACCTTCCTTCCCCCCTACTCCTCATACATCTCACTAAATCCTTATTAGTCATTCATTCTCTGCTAGGGCATCATTTCCCAAGTGTCTTCCCTTGCCCCTATAGTTATAATTAGATTTCTTACTTCCACGTTTCCAAAGCATCCTGTACTTTTACATTCACTTACCATACTCTACTGAGAATGTGTTTTTGTTGTTGCTGATTCTAAATTTTTTAGTTACTCTCTTATTTTATCCATCATCATCTTAATCTATATGCTCTCAAGGTGAGTAACTGGGTCTTTTTAGTCTTTGTGTCACTGGGTCTTGTAAATTGCTTAATATGCAGGTCTTCAATAAATGTTGAATGAATGAATGAATGAATGAGATTTCTCTAGGCAACATTTGAAAATTATTTTGGAGAATGTTGGGGGATGGTGGACATATTAAGTAGGAAACTTTTCTAAGTAGATTATATAGCAGAAAAAAGAAGACTACATTGATATTGAAAGAATTAGCTGAACCAAATAGTACATTGTTTACCTCCTCAAGAAGAAAGTAGGAGAAAAGATAAACACTTCACAGTAATCTGCAGTGTAGTTAAATATCAGTGAATGTAGATTCATGAGCCCAAAGCCATTGTGCAATATCATTGAAAGCTCACGTTTTTTTCAAACTGCAAGTACACAAGACTCCACAGTTCCCTTGGCAGGACTTTAACTATACATACTTTAGGTAATTAGCTTATAGGATAAAAATAACCCACAGAGTATCAAACCTGAAAACTAGTATACAAATGTATATTTGGATGTTTGCTGTGGTTGCTGTAGTATAACTTTGACATCTTTTCAGAAAGAAACATTTCCTTCCTTTACCCAATACTACATTCACAGAGGCAAATAATCCCAATATCGTCCTTCACACAATGAGTTATATACCTCTAGCCTCATGAATGGTGACCTCACACTGGGGCTACCTTGTGCAGGCTTTAGTACCTCTCAAGGTCCCCAGTCCCTTTAAATGAACGATTGCTGATGTTCACATGGGGTTCCTAGGTGAAAATACCCACTGTCTATTGCTTTTTCTCCAAAAGCTATTTAATCCTAATTTATTACTCATCTTGTTCCCTTTCCCCTCTTTGCAATCTCTTCGGGGTATCTGATTTACAGTTATTCCTAATAGTAATTGCTATAATATTATATTACAGAAAATTTAAAATCATTTAATGTTTTCCATTATAAATAACACATTTTAATAAAAAATGCAGGAATTCACATAAAGAAATTTAAAAATCGTTGTTCTTTTATTCTATATGACCATTAATATTTTAGTATATTTCCTCCCATGTATTTTTATACACACAGTTTTTTCAACCACAAAATATTTTTGTATACAGAATTTTCAGTAAACATTATAAGAAAAACTTTTTGTTTTGTGTTTTTATGAACTCTTGATAAAAACGCATCTGTTTCCCAATTTATTAACTCTATGTTACAGACATAAAGCTGTGTGTTCAATACACTGTTTTCTCTTCCTGGTACACAATAAGATACATTTTAGAGCTCCTGTTACAGTTAGGTTGGGACCTATGTGACTGAATTACAACCAATGGAATGTGGAAAAAGTGATGCAAACCTCTTTTAGGACTTATCCTTAGCAGTACTCTGTATGCTCCTTTAGCCTTTTGTTCTTTGTCCTTGAAAGCCACATATTCCAAATACTGTAGCTATTAATTTATGATAGAAGTCGTGTGGATTCCTCAGTTCCTGCTTGGAGAAAAGCTGACAAGAAGAGCCCTTCAACCCACATTGGATTGTGCCATTAGTTGTGTAAAGCCACTGAAATTTTGGTGTTATCTTTCACTAGAGCATAGCTTAGCTCATCCTGACTAGCATGCATATTGCTTCTTTTGGTAATTGCTTAAAATTTTTTTTTGTTATTACAAATTACAGTATGTTAATATTTGCATTGAGTTTTGTTCTTTTCTATTTCAAATTATTTTTAGATGGATTTCTAAAGGTAAAAATTTTAATCAAAGGTTATAATGTTTACTACATATTTGTAATTTCTTTTTACCTATTTCTCTCACAGCATTATACATATTTATGTAATAATTGTGAACATGTCTCTTACTTCTATGAGACTGCAAGTTGCTCAAAGGAAGAGCAGTACTTTATTCACTTTTGTATCTCCATTACCTAGCACAGTGTTTATAACCTAGTAGGCACTGAAGAACATTTGGAGAAAACATGAAGAAGTGGACATAGATTGTTAAATGACAACTATATTGTAATCATTCTCATGATTTTTGGCATTAGTAATGGCAAATTCTATCTCTAAAACTTAATATACATATCATTTTATTTTTACATATTTTTTGGCCCAATGTAGGCATTAACTTAAGGCTAATGCTTGACTACTGAACATCTAGGGAGGTAATGAAAGTGTGTCTGAAATTACAGATGAGGCAGTTCCTTTTTCCCATTGTTATTGTGCCTCTGATCTTAATTTTGGCTGTATCAGTATGTCCTATAAAGTTAGAGACTGTATCTATATAATGTAATATAAAAAGCAAAATGTTTTAGATGATTTGAATACATTTCTAAACAGTTGGGTTATATGGTTAATGCAGATCAATTATCTGGCATGTGGTCATAGGTATCCTAAATAAAGGATTTTTTCAATGGTTATATTAATCAATGTTAAAATTTCATTTGAATGGAGGAGTAATGTATTTTATATCTGTCACACTGTAATTATTCTATTGGTTTAGTAATAAAGTATATGCTTATTACATACATTTAGCCACATTATAGGTAAATTTATACTCTTTATGTTCTTTAGATTATATATATATTATATATATATATATTATATATATATATATATGTGACAAACATCAATCACATTTTTATTTGCCTATAGACAGAGATTATATCTTGTCCCTGAGAAAAGACACATCTTCTACATAGATGGGAGGGAAGGACGTAGACAGGGGTATAGACAAAGATACTTGTCTAAGTATGTTTATGAGGAGGCCGTAAGATAGAATCCTAAATTAGTGTGCTCTATTTTCTCCATTTTCTTCCACGAGAGCGGGAGACCACATCTTTGCTGAGTCTTAATGAAATGGTGGCCATCCCATTTGCTGCCCTGTGATCCTTTCCTCCCTTCTCTGGGACCTTCTATTTTTTGCTCTGGCGTTGCCAATGTTTGTCTTGCTAACAGTTTCTTTCATTCTGCCTGTAGACAAGTTCAAGCTCTTTCATAACTCCCTCCAAATATTCCTTCGACTGTCATCTTCTTTCTCACTGACACCCAATCATTCTTGTCATCGAAGTTTTTTAAAAGGAAATCTATAGTGATCACCTCTACTTCCTTGTGCCTCCTCTCTCCTTGAATCACACAGTGACTACATCTTTTGCTGATAGTGTTTGGTCTAACATCACCATTGACCTTAGTTGAAAATTCAGTGGGCGTTTGTAAATGGTCATCCTATTCAATCACTCTGCAGCTTCAGACACTAATAAACATTCCTTCTTTCTCAAAACTCTCTCCTACATGGCTTCTGGGACACCGCATTCTCCTGATTCACCTCACTCCTAAGTTACCCCTCTATTATTGAATTCTTCTCAGACATTGTTTACCAGATTCTACTCTCTTTCTCTGAAGTCACTGCTATAGTTATCCACATTGAATGTAGGTCTCTCAATTTTAGCTGTTGTTTTAAACAAGGTTTGATAATGCAAAAACAGAAAACCAAATACTGCATGTTCTCACTTAGAAGTGGGAGCTAAACATTAAGCACATGTGGACACAAATATGGGAACAACAAATACTGTAAATTCCAAAAGTGGGAGGAAGGGAGAAGGGCAAGGGTCGAAAAACTATATATCTGGTAATACATTCACTACTAGATTCTAGTGATAAAACCACTAGAAGCCCAAATCTCAGCATCATGCAACCCATGTAACAAACCTGCCCATATACCCCCTGAATCTAAAATAATAAAAATTAAAGATAAATTAAAAAGATGAAATTCTAAGAACTATAAAACAAATAGAAATCCGTACTTAAATAAGTAAATAAATAAGGTTCAAGTAGAATGTCATGTATTGAGTATAATTAAAATATTCTAATCTTCTCAGAAATTCATGTTTAGAAATCCCCTCCATCCTTCCTTTGAACTGACATTTACAGAATGTTTCATTCAATTGTTGCAGAATACACATTCTTCTTATCAGCAAATGTAACATTCCCCAGGCTAGACCATATGCTAGGCTGTAAGACAAATCTTAACAAATTAAAGAAAAGTCAAATCATATCAAGTATCTTCTTCTGACCACAATGAAACAAAACTAGACATTAATAACAAAAGGAACTTGAGAAATGGTACAAATGCACAGAAATTAAACACCACATTCCTGAATGACCAATAGGTCAATGAAAGAATTAAGTAGGACATTTTAAAAATTCTTGAAATAAATGAAATGGAAACACACATACCAAAACCAATGGGATATAGCAAAAGCAGTACTAACAGCGAAGTATATAGCAGTAAATGCCTACACCAAAAAAGTAGAAAGACTTCAAATTAGCAACCTAACAATGTACCTCAATGAACTAGAAAAGCAAGAACAAACCAAACCCAAAATTAGAAAAGAAGAAATAATGAAGATCAGAGCATAAATAAATAAAATTGAGACTAAAAAATGCAAGAGATCAACAAAATAAAAATTATGTTTTTTGAAAAGATAAACCAAGCTGACAAACCACTAGTGAGACTAAAAAAAAGAGAACAAAATAAATAAATCAGAGACAAAAAAGAAAACACTACACCAAAGGTACAGAAACCAAAACCAAGGAAAGGATCGTTAGAGACTATTATGAACATCTAAGCACCAACAAATTGGAAAACCTATAGGAAATGGAAGAATTTCTGGACACTAACAACATACCAAGATAGAACCATGAAGAAATAGAAAACTTGAACAGATGATTAGTGAGTAACAAGATCAAAGCAGTAATAAAAAGTCGCCCATCAAAATAAAAAGCTCAGACATGATAGTTTCCCTGCTGAATTCTATCAAGCATTTAAAGCAGATCTAATATCACTTATTCTTAAATTATTAGAAAAAAAAGAGGTGGGAATACTTCCAAACTCATTCTAGGAAGGTCAGCATTACCCTGACACCAAAACTAGACAAGAACACAACAATAAAACTACAGATTAGTATCCATGATAGGCCAGACACAGTGGCTCAAGCCTGTAATTCCAGCACTTTGGGAGGCCAAGGTGGGTGAATCATGAGGTCAGGAGTTTGAGAGCAGCCTGAGCAACATGGTATAACCCCGTCTCTACTAAAAATACAAAAAATTAGCTGGGTGTAGTGTCAGGTACCTGTAATCCCAGCTACTTGGGAGGCTGAGGCAGGAGAATCGCTTGAACCCAGGAGGCGGAGGTTGCAGTGAGCCGAGATCGTGCCACTGCACTCCAGCCTGGGTGACAGAGTGAGACTCTGTCTCAAAAACAAAAACAAAACAAAAGAAAGAAACAAAAACAAACAAACAAACAACAAAAAACCCAATAAATATAGATGCAAAAATCTTCAACAAAATACTAGCAAACTGAATTCAACAACACATTAAAAAGATCATTCACCATGATCAAGTGAGATTCATCCCAGACATGCAAAGATGGTTCAACATATGCAAATCAAAAACCATAATACTCACATTAGTAGAATCAAGAACAAAAATAATATCACAGCATCAATAGATGCTAAAAAGTGTTTGTTAAAATTCAACATCTCTTTTTAATAAAAACTCTCAACAAACTTGGTATGAAGAAACATACCTCAAAACAATAAAGGCCATATGTAATAAAACCATAGTTAACATTATACTAAACAGGGAAAAATTGAAAGCATTTTCTCTAAGATCAGGAACAAGACAAGGACACCAACTTTCACTAATTTTATTCAACATAGTACTGGAAGTCCTAGACAGAATAACTGGGCAAAAGAAATAAATACAAGGCATACAAATTGGAAAGGATGAAGTCAAACTGTCTTTGTTTGCAGACAACACAATCTTATATTTAGAAAAAACTAAAGAGTTCACAAAAAAAGTGTTAAAACTGATAAACAAACTTAGTAAATTTAAGCATACAAAAATCAGCATATGCAAAACAGTAGCATTTCTATATGCCAACAGTGAACAATTTGAAAAAGAGATCAAGAAAGGAATCCTACGTACAACAGCTACAAAAAACCTGATGAAAGAAATTGAAGAGGGCACCAAAAAATTAGAAATTATCCCATATTCATGAACTGGCGGAACTAATACTGTTGAAATATCCATACTACCCAAAGTAATCTACAGATTCAGTGTAATCCCTATCAAAATTTTAATGATATTCTTCATAGAAATAGATGAAACAATCCTAAAATTTGTATGGAGCCACAGAAGACTCTGAAAAGCCCAAGCAATCCTGAACAAAAAGAACAAAGCTGGAGGCATCACACTACCTGATTTCAAAATATACTACAAACCAAAACAGCATGGTACTGGCATACAAACAGAGGTATAGACCAATAGGATGGAATAGAGAAACTAGAAATAAACCCAAACATTTACAGCCAACTCATTTTCGACAAAGATCCCAAAAACATACATTGTGTAAAAGACAGTCTCCTTAATAAATAAAAACATATGCAGAAGAATAAAACCAGACTCATATCTCTCACCATATAAAAATCAAATCAAAATAGATAGAAGACTTAAGTGTGAGTTGAAACTATAAAACTACTAGAAGAAAACACTAGGAAAATGATCCAGGACATTGATCTGAGCAAATATTCTTTTGGTCAGATCTGAAAAGCACAGACAACAAAAGCAAAAATAGGCAAATGGGAGCATATCATGCATAAATGATTCTCCATAGCAAAAACAAAACAAAAAAGCAAAAACAAAACAAATGAACAAACAAACAAAAAATCAGAGTGAAGGGACAAACTACAAAATGGGAGAAAAATGTAAATTAGCCATCTAACAAGGTATTAATAACCAAAATATACATTCTAACCCTTGAACAACATGCAGATTAGGAGTACTGACTCAACCCTCCACAGTCAAAAATCAGTGTATAACTTTTGAAAACTTAACTACCAATAGCCTATTGTTGACTTTACCAGTAACATAAGCCATAGATTAATACATATTTTGTATGTTATATGTTTTACGTACTGTGTTCTTGTAATAAACAAAAGAAAAGGAAGTGTTAGGAAAATTATAAGGAAGAGAAAGTGTATTTACTATTAATTTAGTGGAAGTAGATCATCATACAGGTTTTCACCCTCTTCATCTTTACGTTGAATAGGCTGAGGAAGAAGAGGAGGAGGAGGGGTTGGTCTTGCTGTGTCTGTGGTAGAGGAGGTGGAAGAGGTTGAAAAGGTGGAAGGGAATGCAGGAGATGCAGTCACACTCAGTGTAACTTTAGGGAAACACATCACAATTTCTGCCTGACATTTTTGCCTTTTCATTTCTCCATCGATGTTTCTATAGGGTCCCAATTCTTTTTCCACTGCTTTGGTTTTAATGCTCATGTCATAGAAGGGTCCATGTTGTTAAAAAAAAAAAAAAATCAAAAGCAGTCTTGAGTAATCAAAACCTTTTTGCCAGATTTTCTAATATCAATTTGGTCTTTGCCACTGTTTCTTTTACATCTTTGCCCTCATCTTCTGGCATTTGTTCAGAAGCATTCATTTCCAGCAAGTTGTCTCTTGTGTAGTGTCTATTAGCTCTTGAATTTCTCCAGGATCCATATACTGAAACCCTTCACTCTCCACCTTTTTTGCCATACTGAAAATCGCTTTCATGATTTCCCTTATTGACTCTGTTATAAATCCTGTGAAGTCATGCAGAACATCTGGACACAGCTTTCTCCAGCAGAAATTTATTGTTCTGGGCTTGGTGGGTTTCATGGCTTTTTCTATAACAACAATGACATCTTCAATGCTCTAATCCTTCCAGACTTTCATGATGTTGCCTCTATTGGGTTTCCCTTCCAAAGCATTGACATTCATTTCCATAGAGTACCATGTGTAATGAGTCTTAAAAGCCTTTATGACTCCCTGATCTAGATGCTGAATTAGATATACTGTGTTTGAGGGCAGCAAGACAACTATGAGACTTACTATGTTCAACTCCTGGGGTTCTGGGTGGCTAGGGGCATTGTTTATCAGAAGAATTTTAAAAAGCAATCTCCTACTGGCAAGGAACTTCACTTCCTGACTTCAGGGAGAAAGCATGGATGAAACCAATTAGAATAACAGTTCTCACTGTCCAGGACTTCTTGTTGTACAACCAAAAGACTGGCAGCTGGTGTTTATCTTTTCCCTTCAAGTCTAAGGGTTTAGCACTTTCTTTTTTTTTTTTTAAGAGTAAAAATATTTTTTATTTTAAACATAGTTCCCATTTTTCATCTATTAAAAAAAGCAGTTCTGTTATTAGTACAATAAATTTCAATGCATTAAAAATAACCAAGAAATAGATTCTCCCAGCTCACAGATTGCCTTTTTATTTTGTTGATTGTTTCCTTTGCTGCTCAGAAGCTTTTTTTGCTTGAAATAGTCTCACTTGTTTATTTTTGCTTTTGTTTCCTGAACTTTTGGTGTCATATCCAAAAAATCGTGGTGAAGGTCAATGTCAAGAAGTTTTCTCCTTTGTTTTCTTCTAGGAATTTTATGGTTTCAAGTCTTACTTTTAAGTCTTTAATCCATTTTGAATTGATTTTTGGTAGGTGTAAGATAAGTGTTCAATTTTATTATTTTGTATGTTGGTATTCAGTTCTCCCAACATCATTAATTAAAGAGGCTATCCTTTCCCCTTTGTGTATTCTTAGTGCCCTTGTTGAAAATTAGTTGACCTTGTATATTTGGGTTTATTTCTCTTTCACTGGTCTATGTGTCTATCTTTATTTCAGTACCATACAGTTTTGACTATCATAGCTTTATAATTATTCTTTTTAATGCTATTGTAAATGGGATTATTTTGTTGATTTTCCTTTTTGGGTAAGTAGTGGTTGATGTAAGGAAATGCTACTAATTTTCATATGATGATCTTTGTATCTTGCTATTTTACTGAATTCATTTATTAGTTCTAACAGTTTTTTTTTTTTTTTTTTTTGGTGTGGAGTCTTTTTTCATAGATAAAGGCAGTCCTGATTATAAACCCTACTTCATTTGCACAAACAGTAGAGTTAACCTATCCCTTTCTACCTTAAATCCTGGTGCTCATTTTTTTTTCCCTTACTAATTAATGTATTTTGTGGCATTTTTTTCCAGAATAGTATACTTTTGTCTTCATTAAAACCTTTTCAGACATATATCCTTTCTCCTCAATGATCTTCTTAATCATGTCTAGGAATCATCTGCCTTTTGGTTGGCAGAAGCGGCTTCTCCTATTATCTTGATATTTTAAACGTCATGCAAATCAAAACCACAATGAGATACCATCTCACACCAGTTAGAATGGCGATCATTAAAAAGTCAGGAAACAACAGGTGCTGGAGACGATGTGGAGAAATAGGAACACTTTTACACTGTTGGTGGGATTGTAAACTAGTTCAACCATTATGGAAAACAGTATGGCGATTCCTCAAGGATCTAGAACTAGATGTACCATATGACCCAGCCATCCCATTACTGGGTATATACCCAAAGGATTATAAATTATGCTGCTATAAAGACACATGCACACATATGTTTATTGCAGCACTATTCACAATAGCAAAGACTTGGAATCAACCCAAATGTCCATCAGTGACAGATTGGATTAAGAAAATGTGGCACATATACACCATGGAATACTATGCAGCCATCAAAAAGGATGAGTTTGCGTCCTTTGTAGGGACATGGATGCAGCTGGAAACCATCATTCTTAGCAAACTATCCCAAGAACAGAAAACCAGACACCGCATGTTCTCACTCATAGGTGGGAACTGAACAATGAGATCACTTGGACTCGGGAAGGGGAACATCACACACCGGGGCCTATCATGGGGAGGGGGGAGGGGGGAGGGATTGCATTGGGAGTTATACCTGATGTAAATGACGAGTTGATGGGTGCAGCACACCAACATGGCACAAGTATACATATGTAACAAACCTGCACGTTATGCACATGTAACCTACAACTTAAAGTACAATAATAATAAATAAATTTAAAAAAAAAAAAAAGAAAAAAAAAAGTCAAACCTCTTTCTAAAATTGTCAAATCACCCTTTGCTGGCATTAAATTCTCCAACTTCTGATCCTTCACCTTCCTCTTGCTTCAAGTTGTCATATCATAAGCTTGCTTTTTCACAAATCATATTAGACTTGTTAGGTATGGCTTTCTTACAGCAATCTTTCTCCCACATGCAAACAGCATTTTCATTTCACAACACAAAGGCATTTCAAAAAAGCACAAAGATTTCGTGCCTGCTGGTATAGCTGCAGTGATTGCGTCACAAGTTTCTTTTTCTTTTTTTCCTTTCCTTTCCTTTCCTTTCCTTTCCTTTCCTTTCCTTTCCTTTCCTTTCCTTTCCTTTCCTTTCCTTTCCTTTCCTTTCCTTTCCTTTCCTTTCCTTTCCTTTCCTTTCCTTTCCTTTCCTTTCCTTTCCTTTCTTTCAACAGTCCTTATGCCAGATTCATTTATCTTGAGATGGTGCCCAACTGCAGCTGCAGACCTTAATCTATGGTACATATCAAGCAAATCAACTTTTCCTTGTAATGTCATGATTCCACTTCTTGAAAGCACTTCCAGTATCACTAGTAGTACTTTGTATGGGTCCCATGGTGTTATTCAAGGTTTAAGGTATTGCATTAAACATGATTTTAAAAATGCAAGAATTTAGATCATTTTTACTGTGATATGCAATTTACTAGAGAGTCAGACTGCTTATGTGGAGGTGATTAGTGTCACAGGATATTTTAAGAGGATACTTGCAATACTTGAGCTACCTGCAATAGCCACAGGAGGTAGCTACACAATTATTATAGTAGTAGAGCGTGTACTGTAGGTAACTTTATGTAATCATGATTTCATACTGCATTTTTATGTTTTTGACATTTCTGTAGACTGTGAATGGTGCCATGTACAGTCTATAAGTGTTTGTGTAAAGTTTGATGCATTTTAACATTTTATAATAGGTTTGTGTATATTTTATGGTAGTTAATGATAAAATAGACTAGTATCTACATATATTTTATGCACTTGTGACATGTCTAAATTAAATGTTGTTTTTTAAATATTTCTAGGCTACTTTGTTCGCCCCCAAATTTCTTCAAGTTGTTGCAAATCATCAAAAAAAATTTCCAATATATTCATTTAAAAAATCCAAATATAAGTGGACCTGTGCAGTTGAAACCCATGTTGTCCAAGGGTCAACTATATAAGAAACTCAACATCAACAAATAAATAATCTGACTAAAAAATGAGAATTTCAGACATTTCTGAAAAGAAGACATACAAATGGCCAGCAAGTATATGAAAAATACTCAACATCTCTAATCATAAAGGGAATACCAATCAAAACCACAGTGAGATATCCTCTCAGTACCAGTTAAAATGGCTATTATCAGAGCTACAAAAAATTAAAAGTGCTGATAAAGAGAAAAGGAAATTCTTATACATCATTTGTAAGAATGCAACTTAATACAGCTATTATGGAAAACAGTATGGAGTTTCCTCAAAAACACTAAAAACATAAATACCTTATGATCCAGCAATCTCACTGCTGTGTGTGTGTGTGTATATATATATACATATATATATATGCATACATATATACAAAAGAAAGGAAATAAGTATATCAAAGAGATATCTGCACTTCCATGTTAATTGCAGCACTGTTCATAATAGCCAAGATAGAGAATCAATCTAAGTGCCCATGAACAGATGAATGAATAAGGAAAATGTGGTACATACACACAATGGAATATTATTCAGCCATAAAAGAATGAAATTGTATTATTTGCAGCAACATGGATGTAACTGGAGGCCATTATGCTAAGTAAAATAAGCCAATAACAGAAAGACAAATATGACATGTTTTCACTCCTATGTGGAAGCTAAAAAATAAATGGTGGATCTCATGAAGATAGAGATTAAACTGGTGGTTACCAAAGGCCAGGAAAGAGAAGGGGGAGGAATAATTAAGGAGAAAAGAGAAAAGAAATGTGTTTATTACCACTGAACTATATACTTGAAATGCTAAAGATGGTAAATTATATGTGTATATTTTATCTCAATAATTTTTTTTTTTTACAAATCTGCTGGACACAGAATGGAAAAAAAAGATATCTGTATTACTACATTTATTGCAGCCACTATTCACAATCACCAAGGTATGGAATCAACCTAAGTGTTCATTAATGAATGGATGGATAAAGAAAACATGGTAGATGTATGCAATAAAATATTATTCACCCGCAAAAGAGAATGAAATTAAGTCATTTGCAGCACCATAGGTGGAACTGGAGGTCATTATATTAAGTGAAATAAACCAGGCACAGAAAGACAAATATCTCATGTTCTCATTTACATCTAGGAACTAAAACATTTGATCTCATGGAGGTAGAGAAGGATGGTTACCAGGGGTTGGGAAAAATAGGGGTGAGGAAGAGAGAAGAGAGATTGGATAATGGGGACACAAATACAGCTAGAATGAATACATTAAAGTATTTGATACCATCGTAGGGTAAGTATAGTTAACAATAATTTATTGTATATTTAGAAATAGTTAGAAGATTTGGAACTTTCTCAACACAAAGAAATAATAAATAGTTGAGGCGATGAATATCCTAAATGTCCTATTTTGATAATTACTCATTGTATAAGTGCATGAAAATATTACATACACCCTATAAATATGTACAATTATAATGTATTAATAAAAAATGAAGTGATATATTTTTGTCCCACCAAAAATAAATGTCAGTGAAAACAAATCTTATTATATAATATAATATATCAAAGTATAACTTGGACAAGAAAGATGAAAATATTTATCACATTATCTTTTACTGCTCTTGGCACATGGTTGAATAGGATCAGGATACTTCACACTCAGGAGGAAGCCATAAAAAACAAACACCAGGTAATCAGCTCCAACTTTTGGGAGGAAATTTCTTTCCCTAAGAGATGTAATTCAGGCTTAAAATAGTATGAAACCGGAATAAAAATGTAAAAGTAAGAAGGGAGGTAATGTTGTTAGTTCCCACTGTAGTGTGAAATGCGGTGACTTTTGGAAGTTTACTCACAGGATAGATAAAGTTGCCTTGCCTTGGGTGAGTGAATCCACTTCAGACTTAACCAGAATCCTGGGATGGAATAGAAAAAGGAACGTGAACCTTCTTCAAATGCATGCCCAAGAGAACACTGAGAACCTTCCAGATTTTTTCATTTAGAAAAGAGAAAGTGTTGACATCCTGGACAATCTGTTTACTTGATAATGTTTGAACTGCGAAAGGCATGATTAATTTCCTGACCTCACACAGTGCTGATGACATCATCCTTCTGCTTTCACTTTCACTCTTCGGTGATGATAATATAATGGGATTATAATCACCTTGACTTAAAAAAAATGACGTCTTCCTTAATTTCTCAAATTGCCATGATTACCCAAAAGCTCTGCAGAAAATTTACTTTATCAACATCTAAATATGAGAAAACTTGCTAGTCACAGGGACTCTATTAATATTAGGAAGACTACACAATTCCATGCATTAATATTTGAGAGAGTTTCCTGAAGAAATCAGGAATAAAATGGTAGTGCTGATAGGTAAAATTAAACTCATTAATTACTCCTTAAACATTATGAGACCACCAGAGTGGGATTTCTCTAAACGAGACACCTTAAAAATGCCAGTAGAAATAGTGAATGTCAGTGGTTCTTAGTCACAGATATGCTTTAGAGTCCTCAGTGAAGTGTATGTGTCTGTGTGTGTCTGTGTGTGTGCATATATGTGTGTGTGTGTGTGTTCACTTTGGCCCCACCTCTGGACATTTTAATTTAACACATCTGGGATAGGACCTGGAACTCTACGTTTTTAAAAAAGTTACACAGGGCATTCTGAAGGGCACCTGCATTTGGGAACCACTGGTCTATGCTGGATATACTATACATTGGGCCCTAACTGAAGACTCACAAGTGAGATAAGTGTGAGAGGAAGCAGAGAACATAATTTTCAGGTCATGTGCAACTTTTTTACTGTAGAGTATAAAGGGGTATATACAAAATATCATGACTATGACAGCAATAAGTGTATCAATTAATCTAACTCACTGGTTCCTCTACTTCCGCTCCACAAACACAAGTGTCATTTTCTAAACTGACTGTAGCACAACTGGATGTGAAAAAAGGCCAAGGCTTTCTGGCAGATAAAACTGGGCCTGTACTACATGGCTGTTAATGAAGCACATCATACGTCTGTCATTGGGGTTCATAATTGTAAGCAGATAAATGTACTCCAGGACATTATGCTAAGTGATATTATTCAAATGTCATCCTCTTAAAATTTACTCTCAAGTGTCTTCTCTGAATATTCCTAGCACTTCATTTGCAGCAATATCAGAAATTCTACCCTCTTCCTTTGAATAAAGGGATTATCAACCTGAAGGACATTATGCAGAATGAAAAATACAGCATAATTTCACTTATAGGCAGAATCTTTAAAAATCAAATTTACTGAACCAGAGAGTAGAATGGTGATTGCCAGGGGTGGGTGGGAGGCAGAGACAGGGATATGTTGGTCCAAATGTGCAAAGTTTCAGTTATGTAGGATGAATAAGTTCTAGAGATCTAATGTACAGCATCGTGACTATAGTTAATAATACTGCATTATTTGCTAAGAGAGTAGATGTTAAGAGTTCTCACCACACACAAGCACAAAAAAGAATATATTAATTAACTTGATTGTAGTAATCATATCATATTGTATATGTATATGAAAACATGTTGTGTATTGTATATATATACACAATTTTTATTAAAAAGTAAAAATTAAAAAAAGAAATGCATACTTCTAGATCAATTAATTCAAGATTTCTAGGGATGAGGCACAACCATGTGAGTCACATCATCTTAAACTGAAAAATAATTTCCCCAACTCTATATACCACTGCTCTGCACATGTTATTTCTTATTTTAAACCCTTCATTAGCCTTTTCATGACGAAGTATGAGCTTGACAACCTAGGCCTAGTATTGTGATTAGCCACAATCTGGTTTCACATTTCATTTCAGTCTCGTATTCTAAACTTTCTTTTAGGTATTCTAAATTCCACTGGAACCGTGTAGCTCATCATTCTGTGAATACGGTTTGCTTTTGTTCATGCTGTGCCCTCCACCTGAAATGTCCTCAGCCTCTATCAACCCAATCTAAGATATTATTCAAATGTAATCTCCTTCTTAAAAGTCACTCTCAAATATCTTCTCTGAAGATTCACAGTGCTTCATTCATAAAGATATCTGAAATTCTACCCCTTTCTTTTGAATGAGGGAATTATTAACTGTTCAAAGGCAGATATGCTTAGAAAGGAAGATGTCATCTCTCATCTAAGAGACTATAACTGCCTCTTAATAGGTCAACCTGTTACAGTAGGTAGTTAATCAGACATAAGCAGGTCAGGGGAGGACTCCTCGCCACCACCAGGAATGTCAGGTGACCATCAGATGATGGTCAGGCGGTTGTTACATTGTCTCTCTAAAATAATAATTGGTTGCAGCCAGTGGCAGGAAAAGGCAGTCTATCAATAGATAGAATAAACCTGAAACAGGTGATCAGCAGGTTTCCAGTAAGAGCCCAGGAGTTGGGGAGTGGACACAAGCATGCAAAATGACAGAGTTTAAGTGGCATATGACTTTCTAGGAAGATTCAGCTGGTAAGGGAAGAATGCCTCAAGTGAGCATGCGTACGAGTACAGTAAACACATTGCGCATGCTCCCCTCCCAAGCGCTGGCAGAACACTGAGCATGTGGATAGCCCACCCCAAGGCAAGAATAGGAGAGAAGGTACACAAGACCTTGGAAGTATGGCAAGGTATAAAACCCCAAGTCAAAGGTCAAACTGTGCCCTGATCTCTCAAATTGCCTGCTTGGCCCTCTTCCAAGTGTACTTGACTTCCTCTCATTCCTGCTCTAAAGCTTTTGAATAAACTCTCACTCCTGCTCTAAAACTTGCCTTGGTCTCTCACTCTGCCTAGTGCCCCTCAGTCTAATTCTTTCTTCTGAAAAGGCAAGAATTGAGGTTGCTGCAGACCCAGACGAACCCACAGTCATTTTTGCCTCTTTCTGACCTGTTTTTCACCAGAATGATTTATTAAAATGTAAATATGATGCCACCACCATCCCAGTGAAAACATTTCATCTTCTCCCCAATGCTCTGAAGATAAAGACCACAATGTAAATACCATGAGAGACGTGGAAATGAGGAGAGGTAAAGAAATGCAGTAGGAAAATGCCAATTCACCTACTTCATGATTGTGCTGACTCTAGGCTCTTCAGTTCAATAATTTTCTCTGCATTTGCCCTTTTGAATCATATCAGCACAGCAAGGTTCCAAATGCAAGGATTCATACATGAATGTTGTTCTAAAAAAGGCTTCAATGTATTCTACAATGTCTCTAAGATTCTGACAGAGAAAAATTAGATAGCAGATAGACAGCTGTGAGATCCTGGGGTGGAAGGTCTAATTACCAGCATATTATATGGTCAAACAAAAATTCTCTTTGAAATAACAAAGTCTAATCATTTCCCTTGCCTGTCTGCTATTTTTCTATTGCATCATCTGTGTGGGAACATAGTGACCCACAGGAAAGTTCCCAACACATTCTGACTTCACCCAGGTGATGAAGCTAAAATGTAGTTAAAAAAATAAATAACAGGCTTTAAAAATATTCTTCTTAACAATTTTTTTTTTTTGGTTTCTGGTAGAAGCTGAATTAGAGTATTAAAAAATTATACAGACAATTAATGCTTTATTTTTACCCTGACCATTCCCTAAGCCTCTGTTTTGTCTCTAAATAGGTATTTTTATTGTAAAAAAAATTAAACTTATTTCTTAATAGGTTTTATCTTAAAAAAAAAACTTTTTTTTAACTTTTTAGAGACAGAATCCGGTTCTGTCACCTAGGCTGGAGTGCAGTGGTACAATCATAGCTCACTATAGCCTCAACCTCCTGATCTCAAGCCATCCTCCTGCCTCAGCCTCCTCAGTAGCTAATTTTAGTCCCCACCACGCCTGGCTAATTTGTGTATTATTATGATTATTTTTCATTGAGACGGGGGTCTTGCTGTGTAACCCAGGCTGGTCTTGAACACTTGACCTCAAGCTATCCTCCCACCTCAGTTTTCCAGTGTTGAGATTACAGGTGTGAGCCACAGGACCTGGCCACTTTTATCATTCAAGAGGAATTTGCCAGGTGCGCTGACTCATGCCTATAATCCCCGCATTTTGGGAGGCTGAGGCGGGTGGATCACCTGAGGTCAGGAGTTCAAGACCAGTCTGGCCAACATGGTGAAATCCTGTCTCTACTAAAAATACAAAAATTAGCTGGGCATGGTGGTGGGCGCCTGTAATCCCAGCTACTCTGGAGGTTGAGGCAGGAGAATGTCTTGAGCCTGGGAGACAGAGGTTGCAGTGAACCGAGATCGCCCCACTGCACTCTAGCCTGGGCTACTGAGTGAGACACTGTCTCAAAAAAAAAAAAAAAAAAAAAAGAGAAATTTTAGGTTTACAGAAAAGTTTAGCAGAAAGCAGGGAGAGTCCCTATACATCCTCTCTCCTCATTGCACACAGTTTCTTCTATTATTAGTATCTTGTGTTAATGTGGTATATTTGTTATAATTGTTGAACCAATATTGATACATTATTACTGATTAAAGTCCATAGATTACATTAGAGCACAAAGTTTATGTTGTACAGTTCTATGGCTTTTGACATAACTTTTTGTATCCACAATTACAGGATCATACAGAATAGCTTCATAGCCCTAAAAATCACCTGTGTTCTACCTATTCATCTCTTCCTCCCCCCTCCTGAACAGGGCTGGAAACAACTAAATTATTTTTACCATATTTTTATTTGTACCTTTTTCAGAATGTCATATAGTCCATTTCCTTTGAAGCACTTTTAACATTATTTTCAGTGCATCTCTACTAGTCACAATTTTCCTGAATTTTTGTTTGTCTGAAAAAGTCTTTATTTCTCCTTCAGGTTTGAAAAACAATTTTATTGGATAACAAATTATAGGTTGGTGGGCTTTCTTTTACTTTCAATACTTTAAAAATTTCACTCCACTCTCTTCTTGCTTGCATGTTTTTTGAAGAGATGTCTGATGTATTTCTTATTCTTCTGTAGGTAATGTGTTTTCTTTCTGGCTTCTTTCAATTTTTTAATAATTTATTTTATTTTTATTTATTTATTTATTTTTGGTCTTTATTTTTTGGAACTTCCAATACGATGTGTGTAGGTATAAGCTCTTTGGTATTTGTCCTTCTTGGTATCCTCGGAGCTTCCTGCATCTGAGGTTTGGTGTCCATCATAAATTTTGGAAAAATTTAAGCCATTGCTTTCTCAAATATTTCTTCTATCCCCTTCTTTTTTTTTTTTTTTTTCTCCTTCTGGTATTATGATCTCTAAATATATTAAGATAAAATTGTTTGAGGATCAGAATTAATAGTTAATTTTGATAAAATTTCTTTTGTTTACCTTCTCTTCTTCCTATCTACTCTCCTGTTTGTTATTCCTTTCTATATAAAAATATAATATTTTAATTTATTTTAATTTTCCTTTAAAATGAAATTCTACAACACTATTTTGCAGAAGTTGGTTAAATGGAGGAAATGTTAGGCTTGTGGTTGAGAGACTCAAAATTGGTCAATGCTATGCAACTAGGAGAAAAGAATGAAGTGAGATTTCAATTACATGTGGAATTAGAGTTTTAGATTAGATTGGAATGAACCCTTAATAACTGAACGTGACTGGAAAGTTAAGGATTCTGCCAAATATGTCAGATATTATCTAAAAGATATATGTCTAAAGGCAGATAATGAGGGAATTCCATATTTACTCTCCACCAGGTTGAAGCTGATCAATATTGGCTATATTAAAACCAGAAGAAAATGATCTTGAGATGAAGACATTAATAGGGATAAAGGGAAATATTATGTAACAATAAAATTAAACATCTATGAACTAAAAGTAATTAAAGTAATTATCCGGAACCCACATGCGTCCAAAAAAGCCTCAACACACATAAAGTGAGAATTGATTGAATTACAAAAATTATTAATAAAATTAATAGAGGGAAATTATTTTACACTTCTCCAATAAACCACCGATCAACTTTCAGCAACACAATTTACAAGTTAGATATAAATTCCTTACCCAAGGAGTAGAGATTACACACACTTTTATAATTAGATTGATGGTTTATAAAACTTAACCACATACTGATCTACAAAAGAAGTTTTTATTAATCCCATACGTTATTTGACCAGTATGCAATAAAATTAGAAATCAATAACAAAAAGCCAAAAAATGGTGTTAAAATCAATCACAAGAAACAATTTTTTAAAAAATCACACTTCTAAATAATGTATACATTAAGAGTAGGCAATCACAGTGAATTAAAAAATATTTGGATGCTAAATATCAGTGAGAACATTTCTCATCAAAACTTGTGAGATATCCTTAAGATAGCATTTGAAAAGGAAATTAATAGTCCCAAAAGCATATATTAGAAAACAGTAAAAATTTATAAACAGTTTAACTCATAAAAATAGGAAAAAGAACTATAGAATTAAAACAGTAGAAAGGAGGATAAAAGGAAAATAATTCAATAGACAACAAATATACAATAGAGATGATCAAGAAAAAGGCTGATACTTTGAACAAACAGAACAAACAAACCTCAAAAGGCAAAAATCTAAGAATGAGGAGGGTAACATGACCACACATATTAATAATCTTAAAAATGTAATATTACAAATATTTTATGCAACTAATTTTGAAAGTATGGGTAAAGCCAATTTATAGGAAATATAATTTAATATATTTGACTAAAGAAGAACCACAAAACCTTAATGGCAGAACAGTCTTCAAAGACATATTTAGTCCATTTGACTTAAAAAAGGAATTCCAAAAATGCAACAGCTTGACATAAACCTCTCCCTGAAATAAGGTTCAGAAGCTTTATAGGCATGTTTTGCCAAATCTTTATAACTTAAAAAACTTAAAATTTTTACTTATACAACCTCTTTCAGCAAACAAAAATGAAAAGCCTTGACAAAATACATTAAATCAAGGATACTTGAACAAAAAAAAATTGTAATGCATTCTAACTTATAATGTGGATATTCAAAAGTTCTAAATAAAATATTAGCAAAATAAAGAACTATTTGTATACAAATAATACATTGATACCCAGTAGTGTTTAATTTATGGAATACAAAGATGGCTCAACATTGGAAAACTTATATTTATATCATCATATTAACTGATTAAAGGAGGAAACTATGTGATCATGTTAATATATGCAAGAAACAAAAAGGTTAAAAAGTTCAATTTATTTATGACAATAACTAGAATTGGCAGGGAATACTCTTAACTCATAAAAAATATTTCCCCCAAGTGAACAAATATTTTACTTAAAAAAATAAATTTTAGAAGCATTTCCATTAAAGTCAGGGTGCTAGCTATTTTCTTTTTGCACGTATGGATCCCCTCTCTACCCTTTTCTACTTGGCCCTGTCCCCAGAAATCTGGCCTGTAGAGTTTACATCTATGGACTCTCTTGCCCACTGTTTTCCAGCTGCCATCAGACATTGAGGAACCCCATATCTCAGAGAGGAAAGAGAATCAAGATAAAGTATTTATTCCTGTTTCCTGCCATGTGAAGTCACCCAAGCTGATTCTGTCCCTTAATGTAGGTCATTACTCTTCTCAATGTGACCTGCTTTACATGACAATTTTTTTTAACCTTTATCAAGTTATCTATCCATGAACATATATATGTGTGTGTATGTGTGTGTATATACATATATATAGTGTGTATATATGTGTGTGTTTATGTGTATGTGCACATATATATATGTGTGTGTATATATATACAGAGAGAGAGAGAGAAACTCAGTACTTTTCTCATTTACATTAATTTCAGAGGTGGTATATTTTGTGAAAAATTTCAAACACAGAAGTATATGAAAGAAAATTATACATACACATGATTTTTTAAAATATGAATATTCCATGTACATATATATAATTTGTTTTATAGCTTATTTGTCACAAGTCATAGACACCATGTGGTGTCAATAAACAGAGACTGATGTTATTATGTTTTAACAGCTGAATGGGTATTCTAAAGTATGAACTACCATAATTTATATAATCACTTTTTAAATTGAGGGGCATCTACATGGCATCTAATTTATCACTGTTCAAAGTAATGTCAAAATAGATATTCTCGTGTGTATATATATATCCTTAGGTGTATTTTAAAAGAGTTGGAATTGTGTAGTCAAAGTATATGCATATTTATAAATTTGCTAGAGATTGCAAAGTTGCCTTGCTGAAATATGCTATAATGAGAGAAGAAGAGTACTTATTTCTCCACATTCTTATAAGCATTGGCTATCAAAGATTATTTAAATGCTTGTCAGTTGATTAAGTTGTAAGAAGTATTTCAATGTGTTTTATAAACATTTACTTACTTACTAATGAGTATGATCATCTTTTCTTAAACTTACAAGTTATTTTTATTTGACTGTGAAGTGCCTAATTACATTACTGGCTAATGTACTCAATCTGGTTGTCTTTTTTTTAATTTGTTTATCAGGTATCAATCTTTTTTATAATATATTTCAGGTATAATTTTTTAAATTTGACTTCTTTTTTTACTTCATTTTTTATAAACTTAAAAAATGTTTACTTCATTATTTTTTCTTTTCTTGATACATAATATTTTACATATTATGGGGTACAAATGAATGTTTCTTACATGCATCAAATGTGTAATGATCAAGTCAGGGTTTTGGGGAGTATCCGTCATCTTAAGTATTATTTCTATGCACTGGGAACATTTCAAGGCCTTTCTTCTAGTTTCTTTGAGATCTACAAAATATTGTTGCTTAGTATAGTTATCCTAGTCTGCTATAAAACCTTAGAACTTACTTCCATCTAATTGAATGTTCCTACCATTAACAGATCTCTGTTTAGTCACCCACCACTCTCTCTCTGGCATCTCTGGTATCCAATGTTGTACTCTCTATGTCCAAGAAATGAAGTTTTTTAGCTCCCACATATGAGTGAGAGCATGTGGTATTTGTCTTTCTGTACCTGGCTTATTTGATATGATTATATTCTTTTTTGTGGCTTAATAGTATGTCACTGTGTATTATGTATTGCTTAGGAAGGTCAGCCTCACTCTCAGTTTTTAAAAATATACTCTTTTCTCATTAATACTTTCATAGTTTTGTTTCTTACATGTATTACTTATTCAATCTGGATTTACGTTTGTATATTGCATGAAGTATCCAGCCATATTATTTTTCTATAAATGAACATGTGACAAACTTTTCCCCAAAATACTAAATACCATCTTTATCATGTACCAAGTTAGTACATGTATTTCATCTGTTTCTAGACTCTTTAGTTTATCACATTGATTTATTTTCTTATTCCATTACTGTGTCATCCTGTTTTAAGTTTTGTAGTCTAAATGTATAGTTTGATACCTGATATCATAAGTACGCCCTTCTGTATTGAACTTTGAAATGTTCTTCTAGATATTCTCATACACTTATTTTTCCAAATACACTTCAATTTATCTAATGTATCAAATTTATCAAGTTTTGCCTTCACATCTTCTCAAGTAAAACTCTATTGAGATCTTAATTATAATGCCACTGAATTAATAGATTTATTTGGGGGAGAAGTGACGTCTTTAGAATACTGAGATTTCTCTACCAGAAATACAGTATATCCCCATTTATTCCAACCTTCTTCATGTCTGTCATTAAGTTTTATATTTTTTATAAGAACTAAGGGAGGATGTATCTGACTATATAAAGCTAGAAGATTAAGTGTTGCTCAGATGCCTCTCTGCTGACCCCCTTTTCTCTCTAAAATGTTGTGAGGAAACACATCATCAATAATTAGAGCAAATGGAAATCAAGATACCTATTAGGTAGTAGCTGGGTTAATACTGAGCATTTCTTTGCAAAACTATGATAAAACCGGGCCAGATGCATGGTTTTAACCCCAGCCTTAAGTAGGACTTCTACCTTACCTTGAGCCTGAAACCAAATTTATTCAGCTTTTAACTTATATTTATGGGGCATTGTTCTACTAGGCATTAGGGATACAGCAGATAAAAAGGAAGGGGAGAGGGATAAAAAAAAATCTTTATCCTCATGGAGCTTATATTTGAGGATTGAAACTTGTGCCCTTATTTCCCTCTCTCTATCAGTGAGGTACAGGAAGCCAAAGCAATGACAGCATACTCAACTTCACACATGTAATGAAAACTAGAAGCCAAAAAGGCCTTAACCCACGGTGGCCATGCCCACTAGCAGTAACAAACAAATCAAAGGTCTCCCTTGAGAGCAGGGAGCTACCTGCTTCTGCTCCTATACACACACGCACACACACAGGTATAATTTAAAGTGTACATATGTATGATATAAATAGTAGGCACATCTCATTTACTAAATGTTTGTTATATTCTAGGGACCCTACTAAGTACATTGCACACATTACCTAATTTAATCTTCAGAGAAAATTTACTTTTCTTTTATAGATGAGGAAACTGAGACTCAGAGCAATTAAACAATTTGGCAAAGCTTTTATTGTTAACAGAACAGGAAGTCACACTCACTCACTCTTCAAATGTTACGTCCTTTCTTCCCTGACACTCTGCCCCTGATAGTTCATCCATTATTTTGTAATCTTTTATTGAGTGTCATTACTGTTATATAGGGTGCCAGGCACTGGAGATGAAAATGATGAATAAAATAGTCTCTGCTCTTGGGAAGCTGTCATACTGATGAGAAGTGATACACAAACAAAAATTATAATGTGGTCTGTTAAGTACAATGATAGGATCATGCACAAAATGTCCCTTGGAGGCTTCTGGAATTAGAGAAAAGGCTTCCTTCTTGCTCACCTCCTTTCCTTTATTTTGATCCTGAGCTTGTGAAAATGCGCAAACTGTAGGAGAGGGGGAGATTGATACTTCTGTCAGGTGGTAAACATGAAAGTGACAGTATTTTAGTTACTTTAGTCAGCTGGAAGAAAAAATCTTTTCTTCTCAATTAAGCAATGATAAATCTATGATCAATGCCAGGTCTTGCAATTGACTCATTTAATATGTATTGAGTGCTTAATATGTGCCAAGAACTGTTCTTAATGCTTGGGACACATCAGTGAACTTATGATCTGTTGGACAGAGAAAAACAGAAAATAAACAATAAAAACAAACAAATAATATAGCATGCTATTAGGTGATAAGGAATATGCAAAAAAGAGAACAAAAGTAAAAGCAGAAGAGGTAAGGGGGATCACAAGTGCTGGAAGGGGAGTGCTAGGTGGTTGCAATTGTTAATAGGATAGTTATTGAAAAATGACATTTTAACACATCCTTAAAGGAGGTAAGGGAGTTTGCTAAGCAGTTGGAGGGAATGGCCTTCCAGGCAAAAACGGTCAGGGTAAAAGTCCTTATCCTGGAAAATGACTGGATGTGTTAGAGGAACAGCAACGAGGACAATGTCATCAGGGCGGAGCAAGTGCGAGTAACCCAGAATGGCCACAAGGAACCACATGGTCTAACACCTTCTAGACTGTTCTAAGGACTTTGGCTTGTATTCTGAGTGAAACGAGGAGATAACGCAGTGTGATCTGAAGGAAAACCAAGTAGAAGGCTATTGGCAATAATTCAGGCAACAGATTATGGTAGATTGGACCCAGATAATATTATGGTGTGATGGGAAGTGGCCAGATCCTGGATATATTTTGGAGGAGGAGGCAACAAGATTTCCTGATTGATTGAAAGTGGGATGTAAAAGAGAAAGAATAAACAAGGACGACTCCTTTGTTTTTGGCTTCAGCCACTAGAGGAATAGTGATATTTCAACAAATTGGGGGATGGCTGAAGGCGGAACAAGTTTGAGGAGAAGAGGCATTGAGTTTGAAATGTCTATTAGCCACCTAAAAAGAGATGCTGAGTAGGTACTTGAATATATGAGTCTGAAGTTCAGGAAAGAGGTCAGAGTTTGAGATGTGTGTTTGGGAATGGATAGCATATGGATAGTATTTAAAGGAATGAAACTAGATTGGATCACTGAGAAATAACCATGTTTAAGTTATGGCCAAATCCGTTTAAGTAAATTGAACAGGATGAGACCAAAACATTTGAGCCATTTTGTTTACCGTAACCCTGTAGGCACAGAATAGAACTTAGGAAAAATTTCTCTCATAATGGACAAAGTTCTCCTATGAATTTTCATAAACAGGTCCAGTCCTTAGATATATATTTAAAAGACCATTTCTCTTACTAGGTTAAAATATGGTGTTAATGAATCTGACATCTGGTCCTTATATAGTCCAGTTTGTTTCGTTTCATAGGGACAATTTTCCAGATGTGGAATAAAATGTTCTGATACCATACGCTGTGTTCCTCTTTCTAGTCAGCTTTATAAATGTGTGCTATTAGTTACAAGGAGTATAAGGAAGAGGGATAGAGTTGTTTCACTGGCAACTCTGAGTAATCTTGCCTAAGCAGAAGCTCATTTATCAGTAGTACCATTTTACAAGGCCAACTGGAAAACTGAAATAATTATAATCATGATTACTAAATTATGCAAATATTTCTTAAATAAAAAGTAGTTTAGAACCTGAATTATTTAGATAATTTTGTGTTGTGTGCATACATCCTACTTTTCTTTAAGCCAAAAATCATCTATCTTTTACTCTGTATATTTTAAAGTAGTATATCCACATCTTAAACAGATAAAATATATGTAAGTTATTTTTCCTGAGTTTCTCATTTTCTAAAATAAACATTTCAAGAATATATTTTCTGATAATATGTGAAAACATGTGAGTGCAACAGAGTCTCTTAAAAGTTTTTTATGATACTTACAAATCTGGTCGAGTTCTTCCCATGTTTCGTATTAGTTTTTTTTTTTTAAGGTCATTGTAAATAGTTTAGGATTCATTAGGTATTTTTCAACTCCTTGCTTAGACATAACTCAACATTCCCAGACAAGCATTTTGTTTTGCCAGTTACCATTTCTTCTCTAAAATAAAATCCTGATTTACTGAAGCTGAGCACGATGACAGAGAAGGGATCTGTTTTCTTCCCATCTTCGCCCATTTCCTCTATGTTTAAAAAGGAGTCCTCTATTCCTCAAGCTTCAAAAGGGAGGTATAGGAATGAAGACTGCTGCTTCTTCCTCTCCATCTCCCCCACTGACCCCTCCCACTAGAAGATGAATAGCTAATTTGATTGTTCAGTCATCGGCATTCTGTGGGCCACGTTATAAGGAAGTGGGGTTACTGTCACATAAAGGTTAGAAACAGGTTCCACTCTGTCTTTTCAACTGCCTGTCTCATGGAGCAGTAAGATAGGAGTTGGTACTTGCTAGGTGATCCAGTCTTTATGCATGTCTATCAGCTAGAAGCTTGAAAGTAGACAGGATCTGCAGGATGCAGGTACCAAATTCTACCATAAAAGCAGAGCCTCTTCCAGAATGTAAATTTCAAGAAATAATGTAAATGAATTGTTTTTTCCATTATTTTTTCTCCTTGATTAAAAGGGACAGACCATGAACCACAATATTTATTGGAACACTAGGGCAGTTTGTGAAGGAGCTGGCTTTGTCACCTAATGAAGACTTTGACCAAAAGACAAAAGCAAAAAGTAGACATGTCATGAATAGCAGAATTCTGATATAACAGAATGGTGTTATACTCCCTCTAATATTGATAAGATCATCTAATAGATGTCTGATAGATGATATTACATTCCACCTGAGTAAGTAAAAAATCCGGCTGAGTACTTAGAGAATGAGCATTTTTCTATTGATTATTGGCTTACATTTGGTTTGCAACTAAATGAATCACAAAATAACTTTTAATGTACTTATGTTTTCAGAAATGAAAGTTTTATATTTGTCTTATTTCACTTCTGATTATTAACTTTCTATGCATCTGATAATTCTACTTCTGACATTAAAATTCTGCATTCGCTCCTCATTTTCTAGAAGAAAACTGAAACTCCTTAATTTAGCCACTCTTGGCCCTCCACGATCAGGTTCCTACATATTTTTCTCACATCAAGTGACACAGTTTGGATATTTGTCCTTGCCCAAATTTTCTGTTGGAGGTGGGGCCTGGGGGGAGATGTTTGGATCATGGGAGCAGATCCCTCATGAATGGCTTGGGCCAGCCCATTGGTGATAAGGAAACGCTCTCTCTTTCTGAGCTCATACAAGATCTGGTCATTTAAAAATGTGTGGCACCTTCTCCCTACTCTCTCTCTCTCTCGTTCCTGCTTTCACCATGTAACTTGCCAGCTCCCCCTTTGCCTTCCACCATGATTGCAATCTTCCTGAGGCCATATCAGAAGCCAAACAGATGCCTGACTGTACAGCCTGCAGAACCATGAGCCAATTAAACTTCCTTTCTCATAAATTACCCAGTCCCAGGTATTTATAGCAATTCGAGAAGGTACTCATACATTCAGCTACAAAATGTACTGAAAAGCCAGCTTCAGACATCATCTGAGTCAAAAGTAACATTTTTCCATGTCTTTCATCATAGTTGCTCAACCCATTTCCCCACCCCCCGCCCCGGCCTTACTTATCCTGGTCTCCATGTTTTTGGCTCTGTAACAGAGCATAGTGTCTATTGTTGGCCCTCTTATTATTTTTGAGAGACTGGTTTAGACACCCACCTCCGGCTTATGAGCTTTGCCTCTCTGCTTGATGTTGGGTATGTGACTTGTGGCTTTCTCATGTTTCTGGCATGTCTAACAACCTTCTCCACGCTGAAACCCCCCAGTGCCTTTCTCATACCCACTCCTGCCTCCTTACAAGAGGAGTGGAACCAGGTGTTTGCTGAGCATGAAATTTTAAAAAGTGAGTCCTCTGGAAGATCTTAATGACTGGTGCCTTCACCCTGTGCGTTATACAAGACCAACCAAAAGGAATGGATGTTTGGGTCCTTTGTTCAAGCTCTCTCTTTTCTGGACAGAGCTGGAGATACATGGAAAAGTAATTCTACACTTAGCTCCTTTTACTAACCCTGCTGATCACCTCTCTGATGTTAACACCTTTAGTTTTTATCACACAAGTTACAGTACAATTGATGCTACAATTTAGACATAATACAGATCCTGTCCTAAGGCCACTTTAACTGGAATATAGAGTAGGGATTTCCCAACAGTCTTCAGTCATCCACTTACGGATTATTTCTGCAGATAACTATTTTGTTATTTCATTCATAAGAAATAACCCTTAGGGATTCTTATCTTAGGTTCCTAGTGCTCAGACATGCTAAAACGTTTCTTAGCATCAATATTTATCATTCTTGTGATGTGTGGTTTTGCAGCTGCACCGTGTGAGAATGAGCATACTATATTTAATACAAAAGGCAAAAATAAAAGAGTACTTTGGTTTGAAGGATATACTCAATAGCTGAACTAGCTGCTGCTGCTTTAGATAGTTTTGTGACTTTAAGTAGAACTGCCAACATTTGTTCTTAGGTTGCTCCCTCTAACTGTTGCTACCTTGGCTCCATCCTGTGATTGTTGAAAAGGAGCTTCATAAATAAATGTGTAATGTTGCTGGCATGTGTTGTGAGACTCTAGGATATTATTTCTCACCTTCTCAACATATTTCATGGTGGACTTTGAGTTTTAGAGAAGCAGTGAACCCAGTGAAGTAGTTCCGCAAAAGAGCTCTGATTATTCCAGACTTGGCAAAGCTCCTGGCAAGATCTCAGTGTGAGAAACCAGAGGGGAGCTCACAGAATTGGCTGGCAGGTGGCTCTGGACTGGTGTGGGATAATAATGGAGATGCAGGCTAAAGCCCATGCATGGAGTAGTTTGGTCAACGTGAGAAGGAATAGCCAGTGAGTGGAAGCACTAAATAAGGGTATGTCTTTTCCAGCAGCACTGAGTTTCTGGCTTGTGAAATCATGTCAAATAAAAACCAAAATAAGTCTATAAAAGTACCCCAAACGTGAAAGAGCCAAACTGATTTTCCAGTCACAAACAGAAGAATTTGAGCCAGTTGGCTTAGACCTCAAGCAGTTCCCTATAACTCTAATTAAACGGTTCTCTTTCTCAACTCTAAAAAGAGATCTAGTAGTTTTTCTAAAAAACGCAGACAAGGAGGAAAAGAAAATTTTAAAATATTATTCACTAGGTATTGTTTATGAATTTTGTCCCCAAACCTCAATCTAAGGAGAAGACCAAGATGTTGATTTAGTTTCCCCATCTCTACTTCTCCCAGGTTAATGAATCATATTTTTGTAGAATGAGGATGGGATTTGGAGAACGAAGTTTATATTATTAGTTGATTCCCCCCATACCCAGCTATATCATCCCTAAGAAGGATTATGAAAAATCAACCAAAGTTTATTTAATCTTATAACTATGTTTAGCCTTAGTATGGTGTTACCTGATTGTGCCAGCAAGACTAAATGAAGCCCAAATGCTCCCCACCCTCGTTACTAAACAGAGCAACACATTACTAGGCTCTCTTTTCCTGGCTATGACTAAAGCATTTTCACCCAGCCCCTAACACGTTGTCTTTGGCGCATAGGTGGGGAGACTGAAATCTGAGCATAATTGACTCTCAGTCTGCAAGTCTCATTTTCTTGGCTCTGTCCCATAGGCACCCCACTCTCATCTACTGCCCCTCCACCACTCTCTACTAAACTTCCCACCATCTCTATACATATTAGAGTTTCTGTAAATTCACACTTTCCATCTTAACAGCCAGGATACACAAATACTTTCCAATTGACACCAATCTTAGAAAGACTTTTTTTTAACTGAATGGAAGGAGTAAAAGTTGCAAAGATGCAAAGACTGAAGCTTAAGACTTTTAAGACTCAATTGGGATGAAGATAAATTTCCTTCCCAACTATATAGCTATCACTACACTGGAAGTGGCTGGCTTTTTGATATGCCCTCTTTGCATATAACTGGGACTCATATAATACTGAAATTACCAGAAGCTTGTTTTGGGGTTGGAGAAATGTCTGAACCTGGAGTGAAATGCTTGGGTATGTGACATGGTATCAGAGTTTTCTTTGAGAGCTCCACAGTGAAAGCCAACACTAAATGTTATTATTATTATTATTATTACTTTTGCCATAGGCTTTCCATGTTCAGTTCTGTATAGATCAAAATGCTAATGGAATATTCATCAAAGATAGTCATGGAATCTAGGACCTGCATATATAGGGTTGACCCAAATATATTTTGAACCATTATATTTTGACTCAAGCTACCACTCAGAAGCCTAAAATATGTACTGTTCTGATGCACTGTGCTAGGGAATGTTGTTGAATGGTGTTGTAGAAAGAGACCAATTTGAAGGAAAACGAAAATCAACAAATACCAAGAGATATACAGTAGGCTGAACTCACACTGTCTCACAGAGTCTGTAAATGTCCTAATTCTGAGTGATTTATAGTAAGTTTTCTCTCTCCCTTCAACTACAGTTTCTAGTAGAGAAATTCTTCCATTCTGGGATTAATAAGATCACTGGGTTATCCTTATTCTCATATTTCACCCCTTTTGATAGAATCCCTCTGCTCTGAGGTTTCCTACTGGAATTTCTGATTATGCCAGCTCTGTTATTTGTCATTTTCAGAGCTCTACTAATTGGTGAATATTGTGCCTTCCTCCAGGTCACATACAGTCTCTGTCATCAGGGCATAACTACTCTTCCCGGACACTTAAACTCACTAGGGAAGTCTGCCCTTTCCCTGTAGTTGTTAGCAGTTCCCATTCTCTGTCTTGTTTTGCATGTTGCCTACCTTCCAAGTGGACTTCATATCCTCTTTAGATCTTGTTCCCTAAAGGAGACTAGCCCATCCTCTAAGGGTCATTGCCTTGGTCTCCAGGCCACTTAAGTAGCTGGCTCATATCTTCTTTCTCTTTTCTTACTTAATGTTTCTCCAGCTAAGTAAATTTGTGGTTTTGGAAGTACATGTAGAATTTGGCCAGCCCTATCCTAATGATTTCCAAATCTATTTCTCTAATGTAAATCTTTCCCTGAATTCCAGATCCATATACTTGGTGTAGCACATCTTATTAGTGCCTTACTTATATCCTCTTGACATTAATCTTCAACATGCTGAAGGCTACTTACAGAAAACACCTGCTACTCTCCACCTGTGAGCTTATTTTTCTTGCTGGAGGAGAATGTTTGTCTTACAGGGCAAACTAGCAGAGCTGAAGGAGTTAATGGCTCTGGAAACAATTTTCAGTGATGATACAGATTTGTTGGATAACAACACCAGTGTCTAACCCCATGGTTATGGTAACTCTAAGGTATATCCTATATTGTCCTCTAGCGTTACCAGTGGTGCAAAACTTTAATTTCCTTGACTGCAGTGATGACTAGCTTGACCAAGAACATTTTATAGGCTTTATTCCCTTCCCCATCTTATTTCTCACTAACCTGTTGGTGTTTTCCAGGACCACCTCCAAAATAAATTACTGGTATTGAAATTATTGTCTCAGAGTCTATTTATGAGATAACTCAAAGTAAAGTGTCTAGAAAACATGACTTTTCTATCTGACTGTTCCACTTACAACTGCCTTAATAATAACTCATCCAAACAACTTATCTTCTACATTCAATATGTTTTACTTCCTCTATGCTTAACTCTCTATCCATCAAGTCACCCAGGCCCAAATTCTCACACTTCAAAGACAGTTTGTCACAAGTTCCATTAATTCTACCCTGAGAATATTTCTCAAATCTGTATCTTCCTCTTCATCCTCACTATCACTATTTCATTTCAGGTCTTACCTTCTCTTCCCTGTGCTCTTACATAATCAGTTAGTTGTTCTCTTTGCTTCCAGTTTCAATTTTGGAAATGAAGAAGATGACAATTTACAATGACTTTCAGGCATTTGGTGGTCATAAGAAAGGCAATACAGAATGGGTAGAAGGCTTAGAAAGAAAGATGTTAAGATTATTTTCATATATGTTGAATTTGAAGAGTCTACAAGCCACTAAAATAGAAATGTCCAGAAGTTCAGTTGAATGGGCCATGAGATCATGGGAGTGTTCTTCTTTAGGAAATATATGTACATATTTGAAGCCATGGAAATTTAGTAAAGCATGCAGAATCAAAAAGAAAAGAACTAAAGGCATAATTTGAGGAATGCTAAATTTTAAGGATAAACAGAAGAATAAGATCTAGTGAAGGAAACCTAGAAGGGATAATACGAAAGACATGAAGAAAACCATGATAGAGGAGGAAAATAAAAGGCTAGAAGGCAGAACATCTCAGTGAGACCTTCCCTAACCATTCTATTTAAAACAATAGTCTCTCCCCACTACTCAGTTCTGATGCCCCTTCTCTGTTTTATTTTTTTCCAAAGTACATTTTACCATCAAATATATATATATATTAAATTTTAATTATTTTTATCTTATCTCACCAGAATACGGACATAGTTTTTGTATTTTTTCTGTTTTGTTATTCTCATTATCTGAAATATTTCCCGACAAATAGTGAGCACTCAGTAAATATTTGTGGAATGAATGAAAATGAGGGAGCTGTTATTCCTGTTTAATGGTGTCCAGAGGTTGATTAAGATAAATTCAGAAAAGCAATGATGCTTTTGTGATTAACAGGACACTAGTGACATTTATCAGAATAGTTGTAAACCGAAGCATTAATGTAGTGAATTGAAAAGTAAAGTTTGGAAAGCATTGAGATTGACTCCAGACCAGTGCTTCTCTAACTATCTATGGTAAAGAATCAATTTGTTGCAATTTAGTATGTTTGTAAATTACAATAAAAATAAATTACTAAGAACATTATATTATATAAATATTATATAAATATTATATAAATATAATTATATTGAACAAAATATAAATACGTATAAAATATAAGCTCCTCTAGCATTTTTTCCTAGATCACCAAGCCTCTGTTCATGTTTTTAGCCTTCGTTTCTCTCAGTGTTCACTTTCTTCCATATGGATATATAGTTTTTGGCATAGTATTTTATTTATTTTTATTTTTTGAGATGGAATCTCACTCTGTCACCCAGGCTGGAGTGCAGTGGTGTACAACTCGGCTTACTGCAACCTCCGTCTACTGGGTTCAAGCAACAGTCCTGCCTCAGTCTCCTGAGTAGCTGGAATTACAAGGTGCCTGTCACCACACCAGCTAATTTTTTGTTTGTTTGTTTGTTTGTTTGTACAGACGGAGTTTCACTGTGTTGGCAAGGCTGGTCTCAAACTCCTAACCTCAGGTGATCCACCTAACCTGGCCTCCCAAACATTTGGGATTATAGGCATGAGCCACCACGCCCGGCCTGAACATTATTTATTGAATATAATTTGCTTTTCTCATTGGATTGCATAGTCAACTTTGACAAAACTCAAATGACCACACAAGTATGAGCCTATTTCTGGGATTTTTATTCCTTTCAATTCATTTATTGGTCAATCTTTATACTAATAAAATACTGTCTTGATTATTCTACCATTATAATATGTCTTGAAGTGAAGTAGTGCTTTATCCTACAACCTTGTTTTTCTTTTGCAAGGGTGCTTTGCATACGTTGTTTGCTTTCTCACATAAATTTTTTTTTTTTTAGATTTTTTTTTATTATTATACTTTGAGTTCTAGGGTACATGTGCATAACGTGCAGGTTTGTTACATATGTACACTTGTGCCATGTTGGTGTGCTGCAACCATCAACTCGTCAGCACCCATCAACTCGTCATTTACATCAGGTATAACTCCCAATGCAATCCCTCCCCCCTCCCCCCTCCCCATGATAGGCCCCGGTGTGTGATGTTCCCCTTCCCGAGTCCAAGTGATCTCATTGTTCAGTTCCCACCTATGAGCGAGAACATGCGGTGTTTGGTTTTCTGTTCTTGTGATAGTTTGCTAAGAATGATGGTTTCCAGCTTTATCCATGTCCCTACAAAGGACACAAACTCATCCTTTTTTATGGCTGCATAGTATTCCATGGTGTATATGTGCCACATTTTCTTAATCCAGTCTGTCACTGATGGACATTTGGGTTGATTCCAAGTCTTTGCTATTGTGAATAGTGCCGCAGTAAACATACGTGTGCATGTGTCTTTATAGCAGCATGATTTACAATCCTTTGGGTATATACCCAGTAATGGGATGGCTAGGTCATATGGTACATCTAGTTCTAGATCCTTGAGGAATCGCCATACTGTTTTCCATAATGGTTGAACTAGTTTACAATCCCACCAACAGTGTAAAAGTGTTCCTATTTCTCCACATCGTCTCCAGCACCTGTTGTTTCCTGACTTTTTAATGATCGCCATTCTAACTGGTGTGAGATGGTATCTCATTGTGGTTTTGATTTGCATTTCTCTGATGGCCAGTGATGATGAGCATTTTTTCATGTGTCTGTTGGCTGTATGAATGTCTTCTTTTGAGAAATGTCTGTTCATATCCTTTGCCCACTTTTTGATGGGGCTGTTTGTTTTTTTCTTGTAAATTTGTTTGAGTTCTTTGTAGGTTCTGGATATTAGCCCTTTGTCAGATGAGTAGATTGCAAAAATTTTCTCCCATTCTGTAGGTTGCCTGTTCACTCTGATGGTAGTTTCTTTTGCTGTGCAGAAGCTCTTTAGTTTAATGAGATCCCATTTGTCAATTTTGGCTTTTGCTGCCGTTGCTTTTGGTGTTTTAGACATGAAGTGTTTGCCCATGCCTATGTCCTGAATGGTACTACCTAGGTTTTCCTCTAGGATTTTTATGGTATTAGGTCTAACATTTAAGTCTCTAATCCATCTTGAATTAATTTTCATATAAGGAGTAAGGAAAGGATCCAGTTTCAGCTTTCTACTTATGGCTAGCCAATTTTCCCAGTACCATTTATTAAATAGGGAATCCTTTCCCCATTTCTTGTTTCTCTCAGGTTTGGCAAAGATCAGATGGCTGTAGATGTGTGGTATTATTTCTGAGGACTCTGTTCTATTCCATTGGTCTATATCTCTGTTTTGGTACCAGTACCATGCTGTTTTGGTTATTGTACCCTTGTAGTATAGTTTGAAGTGAGGTAGCTGAAGTGCCTCCAGCTTTGTTATTTTGGCTTAGGATTGTCTTGGCAATGCGGGGTCTTTTTTGGTTCCATATGAACTTTAAAGCAGTTTTTTCCAATTCTGTGAAGAAACTCATTGGTAGCTTGATGGGGATGGCATTGAATCTATAAATTACCTTGGGCAGTATGGCCATTTTCACGATATTGATTCTTCCTATCCGTGAGCATGGTATGTTCTTCCATTTGTTTGTGTCCTCTTTTATTTCACTGAGCAGTGGTTTGTAGTTCTCCTTGAAGAGGTCCTTTACATCCCTTGTAAGTTGGATTCCTAGGTATTTTATTCTCTTTGAAGCAATTGTGAATGGAAGTTCATTCCTGATTTGGCTCTCTGTTTGTCTGTTACTGGTGTATAAGAATGCTTGTGATTTTTGCACATTAATTTTTATCCTGAGACTTTGCTGAAGTTGCTTATCAGCAGCCAGAAGAGAGTGGGAGCCAATATTCAACATTCTTAAAGAAAAGAATTTTAAACCCAGAATTTCATATCCAGCCAAACTAAGTTTCATAAGTGAAGGAGAAATAAAATCCTTTACAGATAAGCAAATGCTTAGAGATTTTGTCACCACTAGGCCTGCCCTACAAGAGACCCTGAAGGAAGCACTAAACATGGAAAGGAACAACCGGTACCAGCCATTGCAAAAACATGCTAAAATGTAAAGACCATCAAGGCTAGGAAGAAACTGCATCAACTAACGAGCAAAATAACCAGTTAATATCATAATGGCAGGATCAAGTTCACACATAAAAATATTAACCTTAAATGTAAATGGACTAAATGCTCCAATTAAAAGACACAGACTGGCAAACTGGATAAAGAGTCAAGACCCATCAGTCTTCTGTATTCAGGGGACCCATCTCACATGCAGAGACATACATAGGCTCAAAATAAAGGGATGGAGGAAGATTTACCAAGCAAATGGAGAACAAAAAAGCAGGGGTTGCAATACTAGTCTCTGATAAAGCAGACTTTAAACCAACAAAGATCAAAAGAGACAAAGAAGGCCATTACATAATGGTAAAGGGATCAATTCAACAGGAAGTGCTAACCATCCTAAATATATATGCACCCAATACAGGAGCACCCAGATTCATAAAGCAAGTCCTTAGAGACTTACAAAGAGACTTAGACTCCCATACAATAATAACGGGAGACTTCAACACTCCACTGTCAACATTAGACAGATCAACGAGACAGAAAGTTAACAAGGATATCCAGGAATTGAACTCATCTCTGCAGCAAGCAGACCTAATAGACATCTATAGAACTCTCCACCCCAAATCAACAGAATATACTTTCTTCTCAGCACCACATCGCACTTACTCCAAAATTGACCACATAATTGGAAGTAAAGCACTCCTCAGCAAATGTACAAGAACAGAAATTATAACAAACTGTCTCTCAGACCACAGTGCAATCAAACTAGAACTCAGGACTAAGAAACTCAATCAAAACCGCTCAACTACATGGAAACTGAACAACCTGCTCCTGAATGACTACTGGGTACATAACGAAATGAAGGCAGAAATAAAGATGTTCTTTGAAACCAATGAGAACAAAGATACAACGTACCAGAATCTCTGGGACACATTTAAAGCAGTGTGTAGAGGGAAATTTATAGCAGTAAATGCCCACAAGAGAAAGCAGGAAAGATCTAAAATTGACACTCTAACATCGCAATTAAAAGAACTAGAGAAGCAAGAGCAAACACATTCGAAAGATAGCAGAAGGCAAGAAATAACTAAGATCAGAGCAGAACTGAAGGAGATAGAGACACAAAAAACCCTCCAAAAAATCAGTGAATCCAGGAGTTGGTTTTTTGAAAAGATCAACAAAATTGGCAGACCGCTAGCAAGACTAATAAAGAAGAAAAGAGAGAAGAATCAAATCGATGCAATAAAAAATGATAAAGGGGATATCACCACCGACCCCACAGAAATACAAACTACCATCAGAGAATACTATAAACACCTCTATGCAAATAAACTGGAAAATCTAGAAGAAATGGATAATTTCCTGGACACTTACACTCTTCCAAGACTAAACCAGGAAGAAGTTGAATCCCTGAATAGACCAATAGCAGGCTCTGAAATTGAGGCAATAATTAATAGCCTACCAACCAAAAAAAGTCCAGGACCAGATGGATTCACAGCTGAATTCTACCAGAGGTACAAGGAGGAGCTGGTACCATTCCTTCTGAAACTATTCCAATCAATAGAAAAAGAGGGACTCCTCCCTAACTCATTTTATGAGGCCAACATCATCCTGATACCAAAGCCTGGCAGAGACACAACAAAAAAAAGAGAATTTTAGACCAATATTCCTGATGAACATCGATGCAAAAATCCTCAATAAAATACTGGCAAACCGGATTCAGCAACACATCAAAAAGCTTATCCACCATGATCAAGTGGGCTTCATCCCTGGGATGCAAGGCTGGTTCAACATTCGCAAATCAATAAACATAATCCAGCATATAAACAGAACCAAAGACAAGAACCACATGATTATCTCAATAGATGCAGAAAAGGCTTTTCACAAAATTCAACAGCCCTTCATGCTAAAAACGCTCAATAAATTCGGTATTGATGGAACGTACCTCAAAATAATAACAGCTATTTATGACAAACCCACAGCCAATATCATACTGAATGGGCAAAAACTGGAAAAATTCCCTTTGAAAACTGGCACAAGACAGGGATGCCCTCTCTCACCACTCCTATTCAACATAGTGTTGGAAGTTCTGGCTAAGGCAATCAGGCAAGAGAAAGAAATCAAGGGTATTCAGTTAGGAAAAGAAGAAGTCAAATTGTCCCTGTTTGCAGATGACATGATTGTATATTTAGAAAACCCCATTGTCTCACATAAATTTTAAAATGAGCTTATCAAATTCTACAAAAGGGTACTGAGATTTTATTTGGGATTGCATTGAATCCATATATCAATTAGGGGATAATTAGCCCTCCATTTACTGGACTTTTAAAAAATTTTTCAGAGAAATATGTTTTAATTTCCTATGCATAGGCCTCGAATGTCTTTTGTTAAACTTTTTTTTTTAGTGTTTTGTGGTCTTTGGCACTATTAAAGGAGATCTTTATTAAATTATAATTTCAATTATTTATTGCTGGTATATAAAAATATAACTGGTTTTGTAAATAACCTTGTATCCTGTTACTTTAAGTGCTTTTTCTGCATCCTTTGAAATGATCTTTATTGTTTTTTATTCTATTAATATGATGAGTTACATTGATTTTCAAATGTTCCATTTCTGGGACAAACCTCACTTGGTAATTAATAAAATATTCTCATTTTTACATCTTGCTATATTCACTTTGCTATGACTTTAGTGTTTTTATACCTATATTCATGAGAGCCATTCTATTCTTTGTAGAATCATTGTAACATTTTTTTTTGGAAAAGGGTCTTGCTGTGTCACCCAGGTTGGAGAGTACTGGCACCATCATTGCTCACTGCAGCCTTGAACTCCTGGGCTCAGGCAATCTTCTCACCTTGGCCTCCTGAGTGTCTGGGAGTACAGGCATTTGCCACCATGCCAGGCTAATTTTTTTTTTTATTTTTAGTAGAGATAGAGGTATTGCTATGTTGCCCAGGCTGGTGTTGAACTCAAGCAATGCTGCTGCCTCAGCCTCCCAAAGTGCTCGATTACAGGCGTGAGCCACCGTATGCAGCCATTGTCATTTTTTTTTTTTTTTTTTTTTTTTTGAGACGAAGTCTCGCTCTCTTGCCCAGGCTGGAGTGCAGTGGCGCGATCTCGGCTCACTGCAAGCTCCGCCTCCCAGGTTCATGCCATTCTCCTGCCTCAGCCTCCCGAGTAGCTGTGACTACTACAGGTGGCCACCACCTCACCCGGCTAATTTTCTGTATTTTTTAGTAGAGACGGGGTTTCACCGTATTAGCCAGGATGGTCTCGATCTCCTGACCTCATGATCCGCCCGCCACAGCCTCCCAAAGTGCTGGGATTACAGGCGTGAGCCACCGCCCCTGGCCTGTCAACTTTTAATAGTAGTGGTATGCTGGCTTTATAAAACAAGTTGGAATATTTCTTCCTAATTCTGAGAGTTTTTGTAAGATTGGTGCCATCTGTTCCTTAAATATATAATTTATTAATAAAATAATTGGACCTACAGTTTTTTCTGCGGGAAGGATTTTTGGTAACAAATTCTTCTTTAATAGGTCTAGAGCTATTCTGACTCTCTAAGTCTTGGGTCTGTTTTGGTAAGTTAAATTCTTTTCAAGAAATTTTTCCATTTTTATTTTAAATATATTTATTTTATTGACATAAGTTTTTCATAATGTTCTCTATTATACTCTGTGTGTGTAGAATCTATAGTGATAATCTGTCTTTTATTCCTAATAGTGGTAATTCGTGCTTCTCATTCTTTTTCCTTTTTTTCCCATTTTTTCCCCTAGTCTAGCTAGGGATTTTCACTCTTGCTGATCACTTTAAACAGCCAACTTCTGACTGTCCATTTTCATGTATTTGTTTTCCATTTGGTTGAAAATAGAATCATAATTTTAATTTTATTGATTATCAAATAATTCATTACTTTATTTCATTTTTTATTTTGGTTACTTTGCTCTTTTTTTTTAATAGATGATTGAGTGGAAGCTAGGACCATTTATTTTATGGTTTTCCTTTAAATATGATGTTTAAAGACATACCTTTCCTGTTAAGAACCGTTTTAGCTACACCCTACAAATTTTAGTATGTTGTATTTTCCATTATTTAGTTTCAATTATTTTCTACTTTTTTATGATTTCTTTATATGAACCCTAAGTCATTTAGAAGTGTGTTATTTCAAATTTTTAAAAGATAATTTCAACTTCCATATTAGATTCACAGGGTACATGTGCAGATGTGTTACATGGGAATATTGAACGATGCTGAAGTTCGGGGTATGGATCCTTTCACCAAGATAGTGGGCATAGTACTCAATAGGTAGTTTTAAAAACCCACTTTCTCCTCATTCTCTTATAGTTCACAGTGTCTGTTGTTCCCATGTTTACATCCAGGGGTGCTCAATGTTTAGCTCCCACTTATAAGTGAGAGCATGTGGTATTTGGTTTTCTATTTCTGTATTAATTTGCTTAGGGTTATGGCTTCCAGCTCTGTTCATGTTGCTGCAAAGCACGGGATTTTATTCTTTTTTATGGCTGCATAATATTCCATGGTGTATATGTACCACATTTTCTTCATTCAACCCACTGTTGATGAGCACCTATGTTGATTCCATGTCTTTGATATGGTGAATAATGCTACAATTAACAAACACACATGTCTTTTTGGTAGAAAGATTTATTTTCTTTTGTATATATACTCAATAATGGGATTGCTGAGTCAAATGCTAGTTCTGCTTTAAGTTCTTTGAAAAAGCTCCAAACTGCTTTCCACAGTGGCTGAACTAATTTATATTCCCGCCCAGAGAATATAAGTGTTCCTTTTCTCTGCAGCCTCGCCAGCATGTTTTTTGACTTTTTAATAATAGCCATTCTGACTGGTGTGAGACAGTATCTCATTATGGTTTTAATTTGCATTTATCTGATGATTAGTAATGTTAAGCATTTTTTCATATGTTCATTGGCCACTTGTATGTCTTCTTTTGACCAGTATCTTTAGATATTTTGCCCATTTTTCAGTAGTGTGATTTGTTTTTGCTAGTTGAGTTCTTTAAGTTCTTATAGCTTCCTGATGTTAGGGCTTTGTTGGATGCATAGTTTGCAAATATTTTCTTCCCAATGTCCAGAATGGTATTTCCCATGTTTTCTTCTAGTATGCTTACAGTTAGAGGACTTACTAAAGCTTTCAATCTAGCTAAAGTTAATTTTTATATATGGTGAAAGGCAGAAGTCCAGTTTCAATTTTCTGCATATGGCTAGCCAGTTGTCCCAGCACCATTTATTGAATAGGGGTTCCTTTCCCTATTGCTTATTTTTGTCAACTTTGTTGAAGCTCAGGTGGCTGCAGGTGTGTAGCTTTATTTCTGGGTTCTCTATTCTGTTCCATGGGTCTATGTGTCTGGTTTGGTACCAGTAACATGCTGGTTTGGTTACTGTAGTTTTTTGGTATAGTTTGAAGTTAGGTAATGTGATACCTCTGGCTTTGTTCTTTTTGCTTTGTTAGTATTGCTTTGGCTATTTGGGCTCTCTTTTGGTTCTATATGAATTTTTAGAAGAGTATTTTCCTAATTCTGTGAAACATAACTTTGGTAGTTTGATAGGAATAGTGTTGAAGCTATAAATTGCTTTGGAAAGTATGGCCATTTTAATAATATTGATTCTTCCAATCCATGAGCATAAAATGGTTTTCAATTTGTGTCAACTATGATTTCTTTCAGCAGTGTTTTATAGTTTTCCTTGTAGAGATTTTTTGCTTCCTTGGTTAGATGTATTCTTAGGTATTTTATTTTTTGTGGCTATTGTAAATAGGATTGCATTCTTGATTTGGCTCTCAGTTTGAACATTATCACTGTATAGAAATGCTACTAATTTTTGTACACCGATTTTGAAACTTTGCTGAAGTTGTTTATTAGTTCCAGGAGCCTTCTGGAGGAGTCTTTAGGGCTTTCTAGGTATAGAATCATATCTTCAGTGAAGATAGATGTTTGACCTCATTTTCAATTTGGATGCCCTTCATTTCTTTCTCTTGCCTGATTGCTCTGGCTAGGACTTCCAGCACTAACTTGAAAAGGAGGTGAGAGCGGGCATCCTTGTTTTATTCTAGTTCTCAAAGGGAATGCTTCCAGCTTTGCCTATTCAGTATGATGTAGGCTGTGGGTTTGTCATAGATGGCTCTTATTATTTTGACATATGTTTCTTAGATGCCTAGTTTGTTAATGGTTTTTATCATGAAGGGATTTTGGATTTTATGAAAGACTTTTCTCATGTCTATTGACATGATCATATGATTTTTGTTTTTATTTCTGTTTATGTGGTAAATCACATTTATTGATTTGTGTATGCTGAACCAACCTGGCATCCCAAGAATGAAGCCTACTTGATAATTGTGAATTAACTTTTTGATGTCCTGCTGGAATTGGTTTGCTAGTATTTTGTTGAGGATTTTTGTGTTTATGTTCATCTGTAGTTTTCTTTTTCCATTGTGTCTTTGCCAGGTTTTTGTATCATATCAGGGTGATGCTGGCTTAATAAAATAAGTGAGGGAGGAGTCCCTGTTTGAATTCTTTGAATAGTTTCAATAGAATTGATATCAGTTCTCAAATAGTTTGTATTTTACTAGAGATCTTATTGCTAATTACTTTCTAATTCAATTCCATTGTGGTTAGAGAATATATTCTGTATTATTTCAATCCTTTTAAACTTATTGAGACATATTTTAGATCAAAGTATATAACCTATCTTGATATATATGCTACATGCAATTCAACATTTATATTCCATAGTTGTTGAGAGTAGTCTTTTATAAATATCAATGAGGTTAAGATAATTAGTAGTGTCATTGGGATCATCAATATGTTTATTAATTGTCTCAATCTATACATTGTTGGGAGAGAAGTGTTAATATTATTAATTATGCTTATGAAATTGACTATTTTTCCTTTCAATTCTGCCAAATTTTTCATATATTCTGAAAACCTGTTATAAACTGTGTATACATTTATGATTGCTATGTGCTTGAATTCACCCTTTGATCATTATGAAATATTTCTTTTTATCTCTGGTACCACTGTTTGTCTTGATGTCTATTTTTGTCTGATATTAATATACCGACTCAGCCTTCTTATGCTTACTATGTGCATTTGCATGGTCTGTCTCTTCCCATCCATTTACTTGCTTGGAGTTTTCATCTCTCTGCTAACATTACCTATCTGTTATCGCATATTGCCTACTTTTTCTAGCAAAGCCCTTATTATTTTAATTATATTAACTCCCTGATAATTCCAACATTGGTGTCATAGCTGTGTCTGGTTCTGATGATTGCTTTGTCTCTTCACACTGTGTTTGTTCTTGCATTCTGGCATGTCTTGTAAATTTTTAGTTGAAAGTTGGACATGTAGGCCGGGCGCGGTGGCTCAAGCCTGTAATCCCAGCACTTTGGGAGGCCGAGGTGGGCGGATCACAAGGTCAGGAGATCGAGACCACAGTGAAACCCCGTCTCTACTAAAAATACAAAAAATTAGCCGGGTGCGGTGGCGGGCGCCTGTAGTCCCAGCTACTCAGGAGGCTGAGGCAGGAGAATGGCGGGAACCCGGGAGGCGGAGCTTGCAGTGAGCCGAGATCGCGCCACTGCACTCCAGCCTGGGCAACAGCGTGAGACTCCGTATCAAAAAAAAAAAAAAAAAAGAAAGTTGGACATGTATTGGCTAATAACAACTAAATTAAATCAGCCTTCAGTGTGAGGATTTATGGTAATCTGACTAGGAGCTGGGCTGTAGTTAACATTTGCTCTAGCTATAGGTGCTAGAAGCTTCTAATTCCTCTAGTGTCCTTATACTATATTTGTTTCGCCTCTTGACTTTGAGCTTCCCTGAGTATTTCTCCTCAGAATCTGTCTTGTAGCTCTTTCACCTGTAATTCACTGTTTCAATACCGTTGGTGTGGTGGTAAGGTGTGGAGGAGGAGGACTGTTTTATAATCTTCTCATTAAATCTCAGGGTTTTTTTTTCTTTTCTTTTCTTTTCTTTTCTTTGTGAGACAGCATCTTGCTATGTTGCCTAGGCTCACCGTGAATTCCTAGGCTCAAGCCATTCTTCCACCTAAGCATGCCGAGTAGCTGGGGGACCACAGGCATGCACCACTGTGTCTGGCTAAATCTCAGTTTTAATGGGCCTCTCTTGGAGCTGTGAACTTCACATGTGTTTATCTTATGGTATATCTTTTTTTGCCCACCCCTTCACTCACGTTATATTCCATTCCCTGTCTAAAGTATTCTAATTCATGTCCTTGAAGCCCTGACCTCTGTTGACTATGTTGTTTTTGTTAGGTCAGACAAGAAGTCTAGAAGTGGGAGGGATGTCTTTCTCCTAACTGGAATATGGCTGTGGCGAAATCTTTTCCCTGGAAAGGAGAGTAGAACTTTGTTAGGAAGTATGCTCTGGATATATTTCACAATGATTACTTTTCCCCTTCACCTGCTAGAACCAGGAGCTAAGCTTTCTTGAATTTTTATTGTGAGAATGGTGTGCGCTTCCTCAAGATAAAGCTTGTGAAATATGTAGTTCCCAGGGTACTGACACTCTCAGGCTAGCCCACTTTTGGCCTCCATCAATTTGTCATAATTATTATTTGTTTTACCAGTTTTGTCTTCATTAGCTTCTGCTCTAGGTAACCAGATCTTGGCTGTGTCTCTATGGATTTGCCTGTCTCTCCAGATATTGAGGTGACAGTTTGCCTTGCAAGCTTATTTCTTTGATGGGCACAAGAGGAGCTGTTGATTCTTAGTTTTTCGAGTTGTCTTTTTCTAAGGATGGGATTGATAACTTCCAAGTTCTTTACATGCCAGAGCTTAAATGGAAGTACTAGATTCATCTGTTTATTTTCATCTTATCAATATGGATTTTTTTATATTTATAGTGCATCTTTTGTAGATAGTATATAATTGGGTCCTGATTATCTATTCTGGCAATCTCTGCCTTTTATTGTTGATATGGCTCTACTTAGCTCTACTATTTTATTATTTGATTATTCTTCAGCTTCTCCTTTTTTGATTCTTTTAAAATATTTTTTTTACTTACTTTTGACTTATTTGGATAGTTTTCAGAATTTCATTTTACTTTGTCTATTGCTTTTTTAGCTACACTGTTTATACTAATTTTTTATTGCTCATGCTAAGAATTTCAGTATACATTTTTAACTTTTAATTATTTATTTGCGTTAATGTTGGACCACTTTACATTAAATGTGAAAACTTTGCAACACTATGACTCCATTTACTCCTCCCTACGTCCCTAATGCCAGAGTTATGTTTTACATCTAAACAGGTTATACATTCTACAGGAAATGGTGTAATTTTTGTTTTAAACTACATATTTTAAAGATAATTAAACCAAAAAGTTTACATCTATCCAGGTATTTCCCATATCTGATCCTTTATTTCTCTTCTGAAGATACAAATTTTTATCTATGTTGTTTTCTTTCAGCCTGAAAAACTTCCCTAGCATTTCTCATATTGCAGTTCTACTGGCAATGAATGATGTCAATTGTGTTTTATCTAAAAGTGTCTTTATTTTACTTTTATTCAGTATTTTTAGTGGTTATGATATTTTTGGCTGAGGATTTCCCCCCAGCATTTTAAAGATGTTATTGTATTATCTTGCATAGTTTTTGATGCAGAGTCAGCTATCGTTTGTGTCATTTCCCTCTTTATGTAGTGAGTCATTTTTCTCTGTCTTTATCTTTAATTTCATTATCTTGACATTCTTAGACCTAGTTTTCTTTGCACTTATCCTGCTTGCGGTTTCTGAGATCCTTGAATTTGTAAATTTATATCTTCCATCAAACTGAGAACACTTTCAACATTATTTTAATTCGTTTTCTATGCTATTCACTTTTTCATTTTATTCCTGGACTCTAGTTACATGTATATTGCCCCACATGTTGTTGAAATACTATTCATCTTCTTTCAATTCTTTTTGCTCTCTTTAAAATGTATAATTCTTCTAGTCTATCTTTAATTCACTGGCTCCCTAGCTTCATTTTGCTTTTAAGCCCATCCAGTGAATTTTAAAAATTTAAAAATAATGTTTTTCAGTTTTAAAATTTCCATTTGAATATCTGGAGAGGCATCCTCCTCTCAAAAATTCTGCTTTGCACATTTCATCTGTGTCAGCAGCACTGAATTCTTATCTCTGTTTCCTAAGTTCAAAAAGATCTATTTGCTCAACTTGGGAGCTCTTTTCCAGGGACATCATGTGGCAAATGTTTGTGGGCACAAAGCTGGTGTGATTTGGTACTCTTGCCACAGTTATTTTCTTTCTTTCAAAATCGCAATCCTGCACTGTACGTTTTCCAGTACTTAAACCTTGTTTCATGTGTTTTTGCCCATTTTTATAGCTATTTATAGTGGACAAATAGTCTGAAACCATTAATAATTATTCTGCCATAGCTGGAAGTGAAATTCCATGTTTGCACAAAATGCAAATTACCAAGTCTTAAAGACTCTGATGAAATATGTTTGTGCAGGGACTTAAGAGTCTGCAGTAGCTCTCCTCCTTTCATAGTTAAGAGTGTCATATTGGAATAAAGAGGGTAGGGGAACAACGCCATCTGAAATTTATATTTATTATGATTAGAGTCAGATTAGAGGAGAAATGTCAGCATGGCCATAACTCATGTAATTCAAAGTCAAGAAAACATGCCAGCAACAGGAGACGCACAGCCTTTTAGAGATTTTCAGGAGTCCAATTAGAATCTGGAACCGCAGAAATAAAAATGCTGTTTGAGATTTTAACGGGGAGTAACTGAAAACAGAAGAGGACAATCTCCTTGCCAGATGGGAAATACGTTAGTAGATGCACAGATTAAGGAGGCTTTGCTTTAGTTTTGGCCTCTGGTCACTCCCAGCATAGCACTTGAGTGCAAACTAACAGCCAGAGGGAAATGTATTCCCTCTGATCTTTGGTGCCACATTTCTCACCATGAAACTTTGCAGCCAAGTATTTTCCAGGCACCGTGGATTTTTCTAAACAGGGCTGCCATGCTTCTTGGCAAATATTACTGTTTATGTCAATCTGGTTTCAAGAGCTATCTAAAGAGTGAAGGGATTTACTGTTCAAAGAAGATGAAAGAATAAAAGAGGCCAGAGATCTTACCCAAGAAGAACCCATTAGAGAAAATTTTGTCTCATCGGAGATTGTCTATATGCCAACTATGTAAAAAGGAACATCTAAAGACAGAAGTTTATAGAAAGACAGAATGACAGGTAAGCAGACATCAGCAAAATTTGTTTCCCTGAAGGTACAGACAGAATTCAAACAGCTAAGTTGGCTGCCATGCAATAATTGGTTTTCTTTCCAGATCCATTCTTACCATTTCTTATTGAGATAATTTTCTCTCAATAACTGATTTCCTTAGTTCTGGATTTTGTTGAGATTTTGACCTTCCCTTAGAGTCACCATATTAAACTTTAACTTATGCTTGAAAGACAAAGGTAAATAGACAGACTCTAAATAATTTTTCTATACTCTAAAACAGCAAACAAGGTCCTCTCTTGCTTTTCTACAGCTCCAGAGGTTAATTGCAGGCCTTAGGTCTCACGTCCCTCTGGTCCATTTTTTTTGTTTTTAAGTCCCCATAATACTATTTCCTTATGTATCGTTGTCCCAAAATGCCGATATCGGATTCCAGAAAAGCTGGCATTACAGTTCCCTTGTAGCACTTCACCATCAACCCTGCCCTAAAATATAGATCTAGCTGCCAAGCCTCACTGCAGGGTACAAAACAGAAAAAGTGGGGGCTGCAGAGTGCTGCCATGAGGAATTGCAAATGAAAATATCAGCCAATTTTAAAGGCTTCAGATTATCTCCCTAGTTTAAATTGCCAGCCTCTGTCAAGGAGTGACACGGTGTTTCCTGATGTGTTGAAAGCAGCCCCGCGATGAAAGGAAGATAATGCCCTTATCCAGCTGAAATCCTGAACTGGATACCCTGGGGGAGTTATGTATACAGTCTTTGACTCATCAGGATAGAGAGTGGCTGCTGACAGCTCATCAACTTTGACTCCTGGCCAAGGCTGAAAAAATGAGCTTTTCCCCCCTTTTCCCCAAATACTTTCATATCTCCTTTTAAAACTTCTTCTACCCAACATTTAAAAATTGATGGTTTCCCTGGGTCTGAGGGCAGCCCCAATCTTAAAGCACCATTAGCCTATTGGCTCACTTGCCAGTTTGTTGAGTGTTTTTGGTCCTAATGTTTCCAGTACAACTAATGATCATTGAGCACTCTGTTAGATGCTGGGGATGCAGAAATAAACAAACATAGTTGCTGTCCTCATGGAGGACATCTCAAAGTGTGTTCCTATGGTCATCTACATTAGGATTACTTGGGGAGTCTAGCTAAAAATGCGTATTTTTCGATTCCCAATTAGATTTACTCAGTAGAAATATCTGAAGTTAGGTGCAAAAATCTACTTTTTAATGAGCTTCCCAAGTGGTTTTTAAGTACAGTGAAGTTTGAAAACCAGTTGTAAACACACACACATATGGAATGAAAATTTCTAATAAAAATCCTCAAATATAATAGGATGACATGGGGAAGGTGAATTTAAATTGGGACACATTGGTTATAAAGGGCTTAAGGAAGCAAATTTGAGACTTGAGCAATAAGTGAAATTGTTCAGATGGAGAGCGGAGAATAAACACTGTTCAAGCAGAGGTGAAACGTCATGCAAAGGTCCTGAAGTAAGAATGTTGATGTTTTCCCAACACATATACATGTGTGGTATCTTGCCTAAAGGAACTATCACCATTTAAATCCATGTATCCTCTAATCTGGGTTTAATCCCATTTCTCCGCCTTTTCCCTAGCTTAAAAAGTTCTTTACTAGAATCTGACCCAAATTAGAAAATTTTATCAAATTTAAGACTTATCTAAACAAAACTAGGGAAATTAAATTTATAAAGTTTTACATAGGCCTAAATTCAACAAGATAATGGTTTATTTTCAAAGAATGTCCCTCACCTCATTCCTTTATCTCCTTTCTCAGTAATCAGCCTGGTACACGAGCATGCAGAGTATAAGAAATGATCAATTGCTGTGTGGTTTACAGGGATCAATGTGTATTCGCATGTTACTATTGCCAATAGCGACTTTATGGTTACATGTGAGAGGAATATTTTATATAAAAATCTCTGCTAATGAATTTCAGGACAAATCCATTTGAGGTTAAAATGTACACGGTATGAACCCTGTCTTATCTATGTGTCTATCTTAAAAAATAGAAAACTATTTTTTAAGAAGAAATTTTAGAAATTCTTAGCAAAATTCAATGAGTTATTGAACTAAATGCTTGTGAAGAAAAATCAGCAATCTGAAAAATAAGTAGTGATCATTCTTACTAATCTGTGATTCATGAAAGAGATCAGACTATTTGAACCTATAGAGCAAGCTTGTCCAACCTGTGGCCTATGGATCACGTGTGGCCCAGGACGGCTTTGAATGTGGCCAACCACAAATTCATAAACTTTCTGAAAACATTATGATTTTGTTAGCAGGTTTTTTTTTTTTTTTAGCTCATAGCTATCGTTAGTGTTAGTGTGTTTTATGCGTGGCCCAAGACAATTGTTATTCTTCCAATATTACTCAGGGAAGCCAAAAGATTGGATATCCCTGCATAAAGAAAGTATTATTCATACCCTACTGTGCAGAGGAAGAAGAGATTCTAGTAATTTGCTGATGGCACATGGGCTTCTGTATGCACCTACATTTTAAAAGAATAAATCACACTGTTATTTGTAGATGATATGCTTCTGTACTTAGAAAATCCAGGGAATCTATATGTAAATTATTAGAATAAATGTTTGACAAGTTTGCTGGATCTAAGAGCAATATTTAAAACTCAATTTATATTTCCATGTATAATACTAGCAAAAAGTAGTTGGAAAATGATAGTAATATCAAAAATTTAAACAAGGACTATATTTAATAAAACATGTGAAAGAATATTGAAAACTATAAAAATATTTTGAGGGGCATCAAAGGAAACTTAATGGATGGATATACTCTATTTGTGGATTGGAATCTTTATTTTTTGAGGATTAATGGCAGTTATGGTTCTTTAGTTGGAAAAAGCACAACATATTACAAAAAGGATTTATCAGAACTTCAATTCCTAGACATATCACAGTGATGCAGCAGAGCACAAGACAAACAGATGATCTGAAAGTACCAGATAGGAAAACAGGTTTCTTATAAGGAAATGACAACTAGGCCTAAGACTGACTTCCCAAGAGGAACAGTGGAATTTAAGGGACTATGGAACAATATCTAGAAAGGGGAAATAACTACTGGCCTGGAAAAATATTCCTAGAAAACTATCTTTTAAGAAGAGCAAACAATAAGGGCATTTTTCAAATAACAAATAAGTGAGAGCACTTACCACTAAAGGAACTTTGAAAGGTTGTTATTCATGAGGAAGGAAGATGATCACAAGAGTAATGTCTGAGATATAACAAGAAACTGAAGAAAAAAATTGCTAAACATGCATAAATACAAGTAAATAACAAATACATAAAAAACAAAAAAATGAAAATGACAATATGAAGGCTAAAACACAAGATAGGACTAAAATACTGTTTTCCAGTGAATGTACTATGGCATTTATGTCGCTTGGGGAGGAGGTAAGTATACTGATGAATTTTTTACTTTGATAAGTTTAGTCTGTATGTTCAGATTTCAAGGATAACCTCTAATATAATAGAAAAAGTAAACAGTTTCCAAAAAAAAAAAAAAAAAACCAAAAAACCAGGAGGAGAATAGAATTTTAAAAAGTCTCAGCTGAAAAAAGAAAACCATGAATGGAAGAGCAAAGCATAGAACATTAAAAAATAAATAAAGATCACAGAATGAGTTGATAAAATAAAGTTACATATGTCAAAATAAATGGTAATTGCTAAAATCTGCAGTTAAAACAAAAATAACAAAATTCATCTATATGCTTTTTTAAAGCAGACTCACTAAAGTATATAGAGAAAAAATGTTGAGAGTAAAAATATGATTAACAAACTATAGGATAAATACTAATTTTAAAAATCTGTCATAGCTATATTATTATAATATCAAACAAAACAGATTTTAAGGCAAAAATATTATTACACATAAAGAGAGTGACTTCAAAATGCTAAAAGGTCACATTAAAGGGGTCAGTTCAAAAAAATTAATGGAAGATACAACCATTTCAAATTGGCTCTATTAGTCCATTTCCAAGCTGCTGATAAAGACATACCCGAGACTGGACAATTTACCAAAAAAAAAAAAAAAAAAAAAGGTTTAATTGCCTTACAGTTCCACATAGCTGGGGAAGCATCACAATCATGGCAGAAAGCAAGGAGGAACAAGTCATGTCTTACATGGATGGCAGCAGGCCGAAAGAGAGCTTGTGCAGGGGAACTCCTTTTCTGAAAACCATCAGATCTCATGAGACTTATTCACTATCATGAGAGCAGCACAGGAAAGACCTGCCCCCATGATTCAATTACCTCCCACCGGGTCCCTCCCACAACATGTGGAAATTCAGGATGAGTTTTGGGTGGGGACACAGCGAAACTATATCACTGGGTAAATATAACAACACAACCAAAAAATTGATCAAGCAGTAAGAGAAATAAATAAAAGGAGAAACATCCACTGCCTCTCTGAGCAACAACAACAAAGTATCGAGAAAACAAGTAAGTTAGACAAGGAACAACAGAGCAAATACAAAGAAAGATTAAAATGTAAATAATGGTGAAAACAAATAATTAAGACATATGGAGACATATGAAGACATATTAATTAATGAAGACATATTAATTAATAATGGTAAATGTTTCTTTGAGAAAACCAATAAAGAAAATGCATCTCTGGCAAGACTGGAGAAGAAAAATTAAGATAAAGCACATATGGTTCATTTTAACATGGGTAAAACTCACAAATATATGTTGAATACAAAAAAGAAATCACAAAAGAATACAAAGAAGTACAAAAATGGGAAAAACTTAGCACAGTTGATTCTTGAACAACATGGGAGTTAGTGGTGTCAATCTCCCTTGCAGTAGAAAATCCATGTATAACTTTTAACTCCCCCGAAACTTTACTAGTAGCCTTACTGATAACATAAACAATTGATTAATACATATTTTGTATATATATTGTATGCCATATTCTTTCAATAAAGCAAACTAAAGAAAATGTTATTAAGAAAATAATGACAGAGAAAATATACTGAGTACTGTTCTGTATTTATGGATACTGTAAGTTTATGTCATCTGTTTATAAGTTATGTAAAAAAAGATATGTATAAAATTATTAATAGAAATGGGAATCATTCAAGAGTCCTTATTTTCCCTTACTTTCCACATGAAATCAAATAAACATGGTATATGTCTCAGAATTATCCTTTAAATTTCTATTTATTTTTACTTTTATGCTTTAACTCATTGTTAGCCTGGACCACTGCAGTAGTCATCTAATTCATTGCCCTGTCTCTTCCAATCCATCGTCCTTGCTAATGCTTGATTATTCTTTTTTTTTAAAAAAGCAAATCTTATCAAGTGTCTTCCTTTTATTCCTTGTGTAAAACTCTTCCCAACTTCCAATTGCCTAACCACGAAATGTTAAAGTCCAAAGTATGCGTATCAGGTCCTGCATGATCTGGTTTCTGTCTATTTTTTCAGACTTATTTTTCACTCCTTTTCCCTTCCCTTCACCCCCTCACCAACTCTAACACATTATTTGTCATTATTGTAAGTATACTAATATTTATTGAGCACTTATAGTATATTCCAGGCACGGTATCTATCATTTTACATGTGCTATCTCCTGTGAATCCTAAATTAACTCCATGGGGAAGGAGCTCCTATTTTACCCATTTTACGGATGAGGAAACTGAGCCCATAATAGGCTAGTAAATGACAGAGTCAGAATTCGAACACAGATGGTTCTACTGTATTAGTTACTGCTTCGCTAATTATCAGACTGCCTTTCACTTCAGGACCTCTTTCTCCCTTTACAAAAATTCTTTCCTTCTGAACCCTCAAAACCTTCAGGACTCAGTTTGCATGTCATCTTCTACATGAAGTTTCACATTACCTTTCTAGAAGGTAGCACTGACTTTGGTTCTCCATCTGCGTTCCTTACATCATAGCTTCCATAATATTTAATCGCATGTACTTTTTTGTTTTTCTACCTCTTGAAGATTGTGAAGGTTAGTATTGAAATCATTTGTGTTTGATTGATGGGGACCTAATACAAGCACCTAGTACTTGACTGAAAATTAATATATATTGAATCAAATTGATGGATTTCTGCAACTGTATTTTCTCCCATTAGTTAACATTATGTAACTCCAACCGTACTGTAATCTTGCAATTATAACTTTAAAAATTTTTGCGTACTATTTTCTTCTATCCCATTGCTTATTACAGTGCTTCAACTATAATAAATAGTCAGTAAATATTGACTAATTTAAGTATTGCATTTCTCCAACACATGGCTATTTTATCAGTCTACCCCTAGGCTTTATTTTACCTTTAGCAGAAAAAAAAATCCGAATAGAATCAACATTACTTTTTCCTAAGGACCTATAACAATTTTTAGCCCTAGTTTGTAGACATGAGGACATCTGCACAGCTGTTTTACCTTCACCTACTATTATCTATTCCTGAACCCAAATAGTTAGAGTTCTTGTTGTGAATTCGCCATTTTAGCTAACTTTATATACTGCTTAATTTCTTTAGGGAGACATTCGGCCTGGAGAGATCACTCTTTTGAGATCAATTCAAGAAAAAGAAAATGTAAGCCAAATGTTAGGACTTCCAAGCAATCATATATATTGGCCTGGGATACAAAATCTCAAAGAAGAAAGCTGATTACTTGAGACATTTTAAATGAAAAGGAGCAAAGCATTAAGCCCACTGGGCTAATAAAAAAAAGTCCCAATCTGTTTCACATAGATGTTTTGTCTTTATAGAAGTAAAATGTATATATGTCCAAACACAAAATGCATGCCACAAACACATTAAGTATAATTATTTGCATATTAAAAGTCATATGACCTAATTTTCAATAAGATTTTATATGTTTTCTTAGCGACTTTATCAATGCACTTGAATATTAGTTTAAAGTCTTTCTTAATTGGATAGAGGACAAATAGAAGCACTGTTTATCATGGCATTGTTTGTGGTGGCAGAAAGATGATGATAACAGTCTGGGATCTAGCCCTGGAGGAGTATTAACACAAGGTGGATACATACAATTGAGTACTTGGCAGACATCAGAAGCCACAAACTAGATATGTGCATAGTTATAAGATTGTACCTTCAAAGCATATTTCTGGTGAAAAAAGTAAGAAAGCTGATATCTATGGCACAATATCAGTACTGCAAATTAAATGGCATGTACACAATCATTCCCATTCTTCAAGGTTATGTAGAAATAAAAGGTTTAAAATCAGGCATATGAGGGTAAAAGTGAGAATGGGATTGCAGAATAGGAATGAAAATGGAATAAGTTAATAAATAAACAAGAGGGGTTCCTTGTGCAGACCAATGATGATGATATGTCACCATCTGAGCATGATTAACGCTCAGTAATTGAGATCTTTGTAAAACTAAAACTAAATTTAAATTAAAAAGAGAAGTCAATGTCAGTTGGTAATCTAGAAATAAGATATTCTTGAAATTGCACTGTAAGGGGAACTATGTTGTACACAATTTAATTTACACATTGTTTCTGACTATGCCCATGATTAACATGAGGCACACTGCCTCGCATATTATTGTCCTTTATTCTTTTGTGAAGCAGAGAATGTATGTTCATTAGTCACAGAAGACACACATTGTTATTCCACTTTATTATGTTGTCTAGACTTGTACTCTAGTGTTAATCTCAACAGTGCATAAAATTTTCTATTTAATAGCTAACTGACCATCAGTCAGCTCTATAGAAATTCTCTAGGTTAGTATACAAAGATGGAACGGAACCAGAGAGGTCCTTCTTGCCCTTGCTTAGCATAGAAGAAGAGTTAAATAACCTCCTGGTACAAATACATATAAACTGTCTTTGAGGGTAAAGATTCTTCCTCAGATCTTTGAACAAGAATACATTAGCTGACAATAGTATCAGTGGTAACTATGTTTATAGCACAGCAATAAAAACAATCATAACCCCAACGACAGATTGGTGAGTCGACTAACCTCAGACCCCCAAGGTCTGACAATCCTACAATAAATCCTCAGGTAGATCTGTCAGCATAATGATGACAGGGGCTTATATAAGACTGAGCTAAGGTTTCTTCTGGGCTTGCTTCCAATAGCCAGGAATTGCGGAAAAACTTTGCCCTTGGTAATTAACTCTTAATTTAATAATTATTTGAGTAAAAAAAGGTTAAAATCTTTGTATATTGCAATTTTCTATTTTCAGAATCTATCAACTTGAGGGAAAAAAAAAAAGCAACAACACACAATTCTAATACCCTTAGCAGATGGATCTGTGTTATTGCAGAACAGGGACCTGGAAAGTCTCCATATACCAAACTATAAATATTCCTGTGACATTTATTATCCTCACTTGAGTTCAGGTGCTTAAATACTTGGACTGAAGTCATGTTTGTAGCAGGAAAAAAAGTTGATCTTTAAGCATACCTTGTCGCTGGCTAAATTATTAGCAACAGACAAAGATGGAGGGAAAGTACACCGGAGCAAGGGAGTCTCCCACGTAAGAGAGGTCACAGAACCTTTAAGTCAAATTAGTTAAAGTTTAGATTCACTTGTAGTACAAATTCCCAAACACCTCACTTCAGACAATTTGATGGATCACATCCCAGGAACTCCCCACCAAACTCCAACTTTCCAAGTACGTATCTACTAGTGCAGTGTTCTGTGGTCTTGAATTTGAGTCCCAGCTCCACCAGCTGCATAGGATTGTAAATTCAAACTTCTGTGAATCTCACTTCATATTGCATCAAGGAACTGTAGGATTATGTAAACCAGGAGATAGTAACCCATATAACATCTTTCCAATAAAATAAAATCAAGCTGAATGTGTCAGCATAGATTAACAGTCCCTCTTCATTAAGGGGTGTAGATTCCTCAAGTGTGGTTGTTTCGTGGTTCAGACTAGGATTTACTAGTGTTGTTCTTAATTAAGGACTATTTAATTCCCTTGGGGATGATTACTTGGAGCGTGGGATAGGTTTCATTCTGAGAGGAAAACAATCCATGCATGACTTTGCCTGGGATATTGCATAACAAAAGTCTTGCAGATATATCCATCCCAAAAGCTATTTCTAACCCTTGCCCGGAGGACCCAGAGCAGTGTGAAGCTGAAGAAGACCCACAGGCCCCTTCCTTCATCCTGTCCTTTTCCCCCAGCATGAATGACCCCTTTGTGGCTCTCAAAAAAAGGCTGATCCAGTGTGATGCTATACCAGCACATTTATGGTGTCTGGAACTGACAACACATTTTAAAGGAACATTGTCAAACTACATTGTCTAGAGAAGAATGAGGGGCCTGGAGGTTATGAAATATAAATACAGTCAAAGAAGTGAAACTTCTCTCTTACAAGTTAAATATCAATTAAGTATAGTTCTAAGTGCATAGGCTCAGGGGCCAGATTGTCTATTTTCAAACCTTGGTTCTTCCATTTAGTAGTTATGTGAATTGGACAAGTTCTTTCACCCTTTTCTACTTCAGTTTCCTCATTTGGAAAAGGGAAAAAAAATAGTATCTATCTTACAGTGTTGCCGTGAGGATTAAATGAGTTAGTAATAAACTGCCAAACATGGCATTTGAACATACTAAGGGCTTTATCAGTGTTTGAAAAAGAAAAAAAATGAAAGCTGTTTTTAAATATTTGAAGGGTTATAAATTACAGTATAAGTAGGCCTTTATTAGAGTTGCCAAAGGCCAAGTGTTCTTAACTCGGGGATCTATGGTAAGACTCCAGAGAGTCTTCAAGCCTATGAAATTGCATGTGGGTTTTTGTATACATGTGTACTATATGTTTCCAAAGAATACCATGACCTTCAAAAAGACTAACCACTGAGAATAAAGATAAAACCAATGAATGAAAGTTTCAGGGAGACTCACTTTGACTTGTAGGATAAGACACTATTCTTAGGCTTTAATTATCAAAACCCAGAGCATCAACAGCCTTATCTCAAACAGTTTCATATGATACTAGATGAACACATCTTGGGGTTGCAGGGGACTAAATGGGCTCTCATTATTAGAGGTCTAAGAGGGAAGACTGGTCTCAGCTTCCCTGCCTCATACTCCTCTTTTCTTCTTCCTGCAGCACCTTTTTCGTGTAGTTAAAAGAGTATGTGAGTCTCCTGGATCTTGACATTCTCAAGCTGTAATGTTACACAGTCCAACCACTGCAACCCTTACTCAATGGCAAATCCAGTTATATGACCCCCGCTTGCTGAAAATTTTCTGGTAACACTCCAATGCCAAGATAATTCATTAACAAATAACATAAGTCTGATTATAATGTGATGTTGTCCTGCCTTTCCAGTCACATTGTGTCCAGAATGGGTTCCTTCCAGTGGGTTCTTGGTCTCACTGACTACAAGAATGAAGCTGGGGACCTCGTGGTGAGTATTACAGCTCTTAAAGATGGCGCGTCTGGAGTTTGTTCCTTCCAGTGGGTTTGTGGTCTCGCTGACTTCAAGAATGAAGTGGCAGACCTTCGTGGTGAGTGTTACAGCTTTTAAAAGTGGTGCAGACCCAAAGGACCAAAATCTAGCAGCACCTAGATTTACTGTGAAGAGCAAAAGAACAAACTTCCCACACTGTGGAAGGGGAACCTAACAGGTTGCTGCTGCTGGCTCAGATGACCAGCTTTTATTCCCTTATTTGGCCCCACCCACATCCTGTTGATTGGTCTGTTTTACAGAGCACTGACTGGTCCATTTTACAGAGTGCTGATTGGTCCATTTGCAATCCTTTAGCTAGACACAGCACTGATAGGTGTGTTTTTATGGAATGCTGGTTGGTGCATTTACAATCCTTTAGCTAGACACAGAGCACTGATTGGAGCATTTTTACAGAGTGCTGATTGGTGCATTTATAATCCTCTAGCTAGACAGAAAAGTTGTCCAAGTCCCCACTCAACCCAGGAAGTCCAGCTGGCTTCATCTCTCAACATTTCTTACCTAATACACTCCAAATCTTCCATTAATATCCAACTAAAATGTTATATTCTTTCTGATGCCCTCTTTAAATTATTTAGAAACAGCTGCTCTGTGTTGTGAAATCCTATAGTATTTTATTGAAATCTCTGCTATAGCACTCACAATGTAGCATTTCTCTCACACTGTAATATAAGAACATAGAAGGCTGAAACTATACATTGTTCAACATTATATCCCTGAGGTAAACATTGCTAGTTACCTACCAAATATCTTTTTGCCCTAACTAGAAGAATACTTTATGGATTCCCTTCAGCTCAAAGTAATAATGTGACCAGTTAGATGTGAAAGAAGGCCATGTGGTTGGGTTCTGGCTAAAGGTACATGGGTGCAAGTGTTGTACCATGCTTTTACTCTCGGTCCTAAAACCTCCATATGTGATTTCCCACATTGTCTTTTCCTCTTCTGTGATGATCTTGGCTAAGGATAAGATGTAAGGAACCTTGTTTCCTGCTTGACTACACCATCCCTACTGACCACGTTTTTTGTGTGTTAAGATTCTCAGATGTCAGAATTTACTTGTCACATCAGCATAGCCTAGCATATGCTAACTAACATACTAAGGTTGGCAAAGTGTAAAACTGAAGGATGCTGGACCATTGATAGGAATCTGGAACTCAAACAACTATACATGACTATCTCTGGACTTCTTTTTGTAAAATAAACTCTTATTTATAATAGTTTTTCAATCATTACAGTTGGCAAGACATCTTAAATATTCACAGAATGGTAAGCACTCAGAAATGCTCATTGAAGAAATGAGATTCTAAGAAGCTGGGTAGAAAGATTTATAGTAATTTCATTTCTAAATTTTAAAAAGCATAGATTTAATTGAGAAAGAGTAATAAAATATTTTAAGTTCTTTCAAATAAATTCTACCAAAGAAATTGGACCCGAAGCTATATCTGTGATTATGTATCTTGTTAGCTAGCTAGCTATTTATCTATTATCTATCTACAAAATTGGCAAAAAGAAGGATAAACATGTAGTAGAAAAACTGAAATATAAGTTTGGTACAAAATGAATTGGGGAAAAGGAGTAATCAAAGGGAAAGAAAGCAGGGTGGGTATCACCACGTTAAGTTTCAAAAGTTGGACTAAGTTCCAAGATGAAGAATTTTCATTGAATGAAGAAAAGTTGTTCAGAGAGATGATTCTCTTCTGAATATTTCAAATCTTCACACTTAAAGCAGTAGCATCACTGCAAGTGACAACTGCAAGTTTCCAATGTAGCATCACTGCAAGTGACAATTGAAAGATCTAAGGTCTAAAATGGGTACACTAGGGCTTTTGGTTTTCTTCTACATAAGTTCAGGGATTTTTGCACAGAACTTCAAAGATCATTGGTAAAAGTCCTTGCAAGGCTTTAAGCATCAAAGCAACCATAAATCTGCTATGAATAAAGTTAAATATGATTTCTTTAGACAATGAAACCCTGGGTCCTGAAATACAAACTGAGAGGCTTTTCCTCTGAAGGCAGATGAGTATATAATATATAACATTCATTTAAGTTTGGGAGTCTTCAGAAGACACTGAAGCAGAGAAGAGGTTCTATTTGGGGCTTCAAGCTTTTTGTTCTCAAATTTGCTAAATAACATCTCATTTCCTGTGAATTTATTATAAAATATAAGTAGATAAAACATGCACTTATGTTACAAAGTTTATCTCATAATTTTGGTTTACTTTAAAGCTTCAACACATTTATGAAGTCTGACCTCTCTGCACCTTAGGGTGCAACATCTGTTGAGAGAGATGGTTGCTTCCTCCATTGGAGAAGTCAGACCTTATGGACAATCCAAGTCTAATTTAAAGAACGATGTTTCTGTTTTCTACATGTTATCAGTGTGAAAAATCCCACAAGTGATATTAGTTATTTATAGCGCCAATTAATAACTCAGGTTTCCACAAGCAACTACTTAACTTGGTGTTCTCCAGGTAAACTGGTCTCAATCTTGCTAAACTAAAAAGCACCTGGAGGAGTACAACTCTTCATTGATTCATCCTCTCCCTCCCCCACTGAAGAATGATGGGCAGCATGCATGCAAATTGCAAGGCGCAGCTATACATCCCGTCCGAAACCTGAGAGCAGTAAAATGAGAGTCACGTGATGCTAGTATCTAGTGTCATCTAGTATTCTGAAATTAACAAAAGCATGGCAAAGTGCTGTTTACTTGGAATATGTGATTTATTATTATATTTATTCTACTTGAGGAAATTTAAAAATCTTTATATGTCTACCAAGGAGTTGTCTGATTTTGACTAGTGCAGAAAGATTGAACAGATCACAAAAACTGAAAAAAAGTAAAAACCAGGATTTTTTAAAAAGTCAGAATGTGTAGCTTGATTTGACAAGTAGAAGTGAATTAGTGAATACATTTCTATTTCTCCTATTTTGTTAGAAATTGTTTTTGAATTTGAAGTGAAAAATTTTAAAAAATCAAATTTTTGCTATGTCATAAAATTACTTTAGATTTTGTTACTGAAAATTGATTGATTGAAAGAATTATTTTTGTAGAACTGAAACTATGGTATCTACCAGGAAAATAGTATTTGACTAATTGCTGACATTACTATACTCTTGCTAGGTGGCCTGTTCCACTTAATTTGGCAATATGAAACTAAATTATATTTCAAGGGATATATATATAAAATGAACAGTGAGTTTATCCTCAAGATTCTAATTATAACTGATTATTTGTTTCAAATGTTATAGGAAAAGTGCTAAGTAATTTTATTGGTAAATCTGGTTTGTGGTTTAAGGACCAGTTTGCATAGCTCATTAAGACGAATTCACCTAAAATCTTGTACAGATTCTAGATGGATAAAACATGCATTTCCATTTCAATAAATTTCCATAGCAATTTTGTTTTACTTTAAAACTGTATCACATATGTAAAGAAAGATTCTAACCACTGGATCCAGAAACATCTATGCCAAATAACATGTGATTTATTTGGCACTATCTATTTAAAATGTTATTATTCAAAAAGTGGTTATAAAATATTCTGCTGACATATAAATCAGAAAAATAAACCTTTAAGTGATTTTTAAAAGTCTAAACATATCTATGGACATGAAACTTTATATTTAATAGCTCGTTTATTTATGAGCAATGGAATGAGTAAAAGAAAAACAGTTCCAAAAATATCAAAATTTTACATTGTATTAGGGATATACTGTTTTTATGATGATGTAAGTATACAATGCTTATTACATCAGTTTCCCCCAACACATCTAATTAAATGTTAAATCACTAATTAAAAAATAACAATTTGAAGGTATCTCTGAATATTAGCTTTACCATTGTTGATTAGATTGGGAGAAGTCAGTTTTCAGAGAAAACTAAATCCAGTTTCAGATATGTTGAGTTAGAGGTACCCAAGGGACACTGAAATGAAGAATTAAGCAAAATGGTTGACAGCATGGACTTTGGAGCCAGACTGTCTCAATTCAAATGCCAGCTCTACCAGTTAGAAGTTGTGAGTCCTGAGGCAAGTTATACAAACTATAAAATCATTTAGGTTATTTGACTAGCCGGAAAACTTCAAATTTTTTAGTCTTATGTTAGTACCTCAATTTTTCTCCTGTATACCAACTTCATAGGATTGTAATGGGAATTAAATGAACCAACATTTGCAAAGCTTAGAAACTAGAATGTAGAAAGCACTACTTAAATATACATTAAATAAATATATGGGATCTGGGACTTTGAAATGAGGTCTTGGCTGGAGGCAGGAGTTTGAATGCCATCAGCATATGATTGTAGCTGAAACTCCAAGATAACGTAGGAAAATGTTGATGAGGATTATCATGCCCAGTGACAGAAGTGGGCTAGGGACAGAATCTTCAGAAACATTAACATTTAAGGAGTAGCTACAGCTAGCAGATCCAACAAAGGAAACCAGGAAAGAAAAGCCATAAACAAAAGGAAACTATAAGGGGAAAGTGTTAGCTCAGAAGTCACACAAAATGAAAATGGAAATGGACAGTAATGCCAAATGGAACACAGACACTAAAAAGCATTTACTAAATTTGGCATTTTGAAAATCATTAAAGTTATTTTACTGCAATGGTTCAATAGAGTGAGCTACTTGGGCTAAGAGATATTGCTATGGGGTGACTAGTGGGACAAAGCGAGAGCAAGTACAGATAGTGAGTGTAGGCTGCTGGGAGACACTTGCTAAAGATAGAAGCAGAATAGCAACAACAAGGAGATATTTGATGAGGGGAAGTATTTATTTTCCTTTTCCTCAGTTTTTTTTTTTTTTTTTTTTTTTTTAAGAGGGATTTGTATATGGTCTATGAGGAAGGTGATAGTAGAAAGGAAGAGAAAGGAACCAACACAGCCATGTCCTGGAGGAGACAGCAAGGAATCAGTTACAGAGCACAGGTAGATAGACTGCTCTAGATAAGTGAAAGAACCTATTATTTAAAACTGAAAGGAGAAGATCAGAATAATGATAATAATAAAAGGCAGATAGGAGGCAGGACTAACTTGCAGCTTTCACTCAGATGGCCAGAACAGTGTGTAGAAACTCACATCCTGAACTTTTGCTCTAAGAACTACTGCAGGAAGATACTAGGAAAAACAAAAGAATTCACAGACCCTTTGAAAGAAGTAGCTTGCCACTGCAAACTCTGTGAGACAGCCAAAAACCTATGAGTGCCTAAAATGTGAGAGGGGAAAAAGTCAGCTTCTGAACACACATACCCACTGGGGAACCTAAAAATCCAAATCACAGGGGAAGAATTTAACTTTACCTAGAGCTGAAATCAACTTAGAGAGCCAAGCAAAATATGAAAGTAGAAGAAGCAGTAGGAAGAGCCCGGTAGGCACTCCCAGTCCCCAGAGAAGCCCAGGGAAACCATTTCTGACTTTATCTCACAGAGGTCCTTGGGAAGAGCAGCCAGTGGAACTGGGGAAAGACCACAGCGAGAAGGAAACTCCTAGCTGAACTTTGTAATGATTGTGACCGAGTGCAAATAATCCTGGGCAGAATCCAGGGGAGTGGGGGGTGGCCAAATGGGAAGTGCAGATATGCACACAGAAGCTGTGGCAGGCAGGGAGGGGTGGGGCCTGAAAGCCCTGTTTGCTTTCTCAGTGGGGTGGCTTGTAGCCTGGGGAAAGATCTTATCCCTGCTCATCAGCTACCTGTATATAAACTTGATGTTATTGGTGGGGCAAGATGGGAGTGAAACTGGCCTTGCTGGCTGAGTGGGAGCTGGGTGAGGCCTGTCATTACCATCTTTTACCCACATCCCTGGCAACCTGTATGATGCAGAAGAGGCAGCCATAATCCCCCTGGGAACATAATTCCATTAACCTGAGAACCACATCCCATCCCCCACAGCAGCTGCAGCAAGCCCCACCCAAGGAGAGTCTGGGCTCAGACACATCTATCCCTGTCCCCATATTTCTCTATCCACCCTGGTAGCTGAAGACAAAGACATAATCTATTGGGAGCTATATGTCCCCACCCATCACCTGAGAAACTCAAATACTTATCCAGTCAACCTTAGGGCAAGCTTTTATCGCCCCATACTACCACAGCTGATGCTCTCTTGAAAGTGCCACCTCCTGGCTAGAGGCCGCCCAACTCAACCATTACAGTAACTCATAAAAGAATGGCTGCACTCAAGAAAGGAGAAAATAACACTAATTCCACCACCTGTAACATCCTGGCTAACCAGAGGCCATGTCTGTGCACATGACAATTTCACTGTTACCATAACCAGCATTAGAGAAACCAGCGCACTGAACCAAATTAAAACCAAGGACCCTCACAGAGTCCACTTCACTTCCCTGCTGCCTTCACCAGAGCAGGTTCTGGTAACCATGGCTGAGAAACCTGAAGACAAATAAAATCACAGGACTCTTTGCAGACACCCCCCGGTACCATCCTGGAGCCTGGTAGCTCCACTGGATGGCTAAACCCAGAAGAGATATAACAATCACTGCAGTTCAGCTCTCAGGGAACCCCTTCCTCTAGGTAGTGGCTTGGGACTGGAGGATCTGGGGCTCAAGGACTGCTATTCAAATTCTTTTGTCCCACAGAGTGTTCCCCTCTTTAGGTTGTTCCTCCAGTCCCAAGCCACTACCTAGAGGAACCAGAATTGTTTTTCTGGTTACTTGTCATTTGGGTAGACTATGTCAGAGGGAAGATCAGGGACTCAAGAGCCATTGTTCAGATTCTTTTGTCCGCTGGATGGCTCAACCCAGAAGAGATATAATAATCACTGAAGTTCAGCTCTCAGGAAGCCCCCTCCTCTAGCTAGTGGCTTAGGACTGGAGGAGCCTCCTCTTTAGGGAGTTCCTCCAGGGAACACCCTGTGGGACAAAAGAATTTGAACAGCAGTCTTGAGCCTCAGATCTTCCCTCAGACATAGTCTACCCAAATGAGAAGGAGCCAGAAAAACAATTCTGGTAATATGACAAAACAAGTTTCTTTAATATTCCCAAAGATCACACTAACTCTCCAGCAATAGATCCAAACCAGGAAGAAATCTCTGAATTGCCAGAAAAAGAATTCAGCAGGCTGATCATCAAGCTACTCAAGGAGGCACCAAAGAAAGGTGAATACCAACTTAAAGAAATTTTTAAAATGCTACAGGGTATGGATGGAAACATCTCCAGAGAAATAGATAGCATAAATAAAAAACAATCACAACTTCTGGAAATGAAGGACACACAAAAATGCAAAATACACTGGCAAGTCTCAACAATAGAATCAAACAAATAGAAGAACTTCAGAGCTCAAAGACAGGACTTTCAAATTAACTGAATCCAACAGAGACAGAGAAAAAAAATTAAATGAACAAAGCAAGAAGTTTTGGATTATGTTAAATTACCAAATCTGAGAATAATTGGTGTTCTGGAGGAAGAAGAGAAATCTAAAAGTTTGAAAAACACATTTGAGGGAATAATTGTGGAAAATGTCTCTGGCCTTGTCTGAGATCTACACATCTAAACACAAGAAGCCCAAAGAACACCTGGTAAATTCATCACAAAAAGATAATCATGTAGGCACATAGTCATCAGGTTGTCTCAAGTCAAGATGAAGGAAAGAATCTTAAGAGCTGTGAGGAAAAATATCAGGTAACCTATAAAGGAAAACCTATCAGATTAACAGCAGATTTCTCAGAAATCCTACATGCTAGAAGGAATTGGGGTCCTATCTTTAGCTTCCTTAAACAAAACAATTGTCAGCCAATAATTTCATATCCAATGAAACTAAGCTTCATAAATGAAGGAAAATAAAGTTATTTTCAGGCAAACAAATGCTGAGAGAATTCACCACTACCAAGTCAGCACTACAAGAATTGCTGAAAGAAGCTCTAAATCTTGAAACAAATTCTCAAAATAAACCCAAATAGAACCTCCTTAAAGCATAACTCTCACAAGGCCTATAAACAGTAATGAAATGGGAAAGTAAACAAGGTATTCAGGTGACAACTGGCACAATAAATAGAATAGTACCTCATATCTCAATACTAATGTTTAATGTAAATAGCCTAAATGCTCCACTTAAAAGATACAGAATGGCTGGTGGATAATAATTCACCAACCAAGTATTTGCTGTCTTCAAGAGACTCACTTAACACAAAGATTCACATATAGTTAAGGTAAAGGGATGGAAAAGGGATGCAAATGGACACTGAAAGTGATCAGGATTAGCTATCCTTATATCAGACAAAACAGACTTTAAAGCAACAACAGTTAAAAAATATAAAGAGGGACATTGTATAATGAGATAAGAACTAATCCAATAGGAAAATATCACAATCCTAAATATATATGCACCTAACACTAGAGCTCCCAAATTTATAAAACAATTACTATGAAACCTAAGAAATGAGATAGACAGCAACACAATAATATTGAGGGACTTTGATACTCCACTAACAGCACTAGACAGATCATCAAGGCAGAAAGTCAAGAAAAAAACAATGGACCTCAACTATACTCTAGAATAAATGGACTTTACAAATATTTACCGAACATTCTACCCAACAATTGCAGAATATATATTCTATTCATCACCACATGGAACAGTCTCCAAGATAGACCATATGATAGGCCACAAAGTACATCTCAATAAATTTAAGAAAATCAAAATTATATCAAGTACTCTCAGACCACAGTGGAATAAAATTGGAAATCAACTCCAAAAGGAATTCTCAAAACCATGAAAATACATGGAAATTAAATAATCTGTTCCTGAATGATCATTGAAATCAAGATGAAAATTAAAAAAAAATTTGAACTGAATGATAATAGTGACACAACCTATCAAAATCTCTGGGATAAAACAAAACTGGTGCTAAAAGGATAGTTCATAGCATTACATGCCTACATTAAAAGTCTGAAAGAGCACGAATAGAGAATCTAAGGTCATACCTCAAGGAATTTGAGAAACAAGAACAAACCAAATCCAAACCCAGAAGGAAAAAAGAAATAACAAAGATGAGAAAAAAACTGAATGAAATTGACCCCAAAAATTACAAAAGATAAATGAAATGAAAAGTTGAGCTTTTGAAAAGATAAACAAAATTGATAGACCATTAGTGACATTAACCAAAGAGAGAGGAGAGAAGATCCAAATAAGCTCAATTAGAAATGAAACAGGAGATATTACAACTGATACCACAGAAATACAAAGGATCACTCAAGGCTACTGGGAACACCTTTATGCACACAAACTAGAAAACCTAGAGGAGATATATAAATTCCTGGAAATATGCAACCCTCCTAGATTAAACAAGAAAGAAACAGAAACTCTGAACAGACCAATAACAAGCAGTGAGATCAAAATGGTAATGAAAAAAATTGGCAACCAAAAAATGTCCAGGACAAATGGATTCACAGCTGAATTCTATCAGACATTCAAAGAAGAACTGGTACCAATCCTACTGACACTATTCCAAAAGATAGAGAAAGATCTGACCCTCCCTAAATCATTCTATGAGCCAGTATCACCCTAATACCAAAAACAAGATAGAACATAACACAAAAGAAAACTACAGACCAATATCCCTGATGAACATAGATGCAAAAATCCTCAAAAAATACTAGCTAACTAGTATCAAAGCAATAATCCACCATGATCAACTGGTTTTCACACCAGGAATGCAAGGATGGTCTAACATATGCAAGTCGATGTGATACACCACATAAACAGAATTAAAACAGAAATCACGTGATCGTCTCAATAGGTGCAGTAAAAGCATTTGACGAAATCCGGCATCACTTTATGATTAAAACCCTCAGAAAAATTGGCATAGAAGTAACATACCTTCAGCTAATAAAAGTCATCTATGACAAACCCACAGCCAACAGAGGGAAAGAGTTGAAAGCATTCCCCCTGAGAACTGGAACAAGACAAGGATCCCAACTTTCCTCGTTTCTGTTCAACATAGTACTGGGAATCCTAGCTAGAGAAATAAATCAACAGGAAGAAATAAAGGGCATCCTAATCAGTAAAGAGGAAGTCAGGCCATCACTATTCACTAATAATATGATTATATACCTAGAAAGCCCTAAAAACTCATTCAAAAAGCTCCTACATCTGACAAATAAATTCAATAAAGTTTCAGGATACAAAATCAATGTACACAAATCAGTAGCAGTGCTATACACCAACAGCAACCAAGGTAAGAACCGAATAAAATCTCAACCCCTTTTTCCCTACTGCAAACAAACAAACAAGCAAAAAAAAAAAAAAAAAAAAAAAAAAAAAAAAAAAAAAAAGAAACTTATGAATATACCTAACCAAGGAAGTGAAAGATTCCTACAAGGAAAACTACAAAACACTGCTGAAAGAAATCATAGATGACACAAATGGAAACACATCCCATACTCATGAATGGGTAGAATCAACATTGTGAAGATGACCATACTTCCAAAAGCAATCTACAAATTCAGTGCAATTCCAATCAAAATACCATTATTTTTTTGCAGGACTAGAAAACACAATTCTAAAATTCATCTGGAACCAAAAACAGCCTGCATAGCCAAGGCAAGACTAAGCAAAAAGAATAAATCTGGAGGCATCACATTACTTGACTTCAAATCTATTATTAAGGCTGTAGTCACCCAAACAGCATGGTACTGGTATAAAAATAGACACACAAACCAATGGAACAGAATAAAGAACCCAGAAATAAAGTCAAATACTTAGAACCAACTGATCTTCGACAAATCAAACAAAAACATTAAGTGGGGAAAGGACACCCTATTTAACAAATAGTGCTAATATAATTGGCAAGCCACCAGAATGAAACTGGGTCCTCTCCTCTCACCTCATACAAAAATCAACTCAATATGGATCAAAGTCTTAAATCTAAGACCTGAAACCTTAAACATTCTGGAAGGCAACATCAGAAAAACCCTTCTAGACATTAACTTAGGCAAAGACTTCATGACCAAGAACTCAAAAGCAAATGCAACAAAAACAAAAATAAATAGATGAGCCTTAATTAAACTAAAAAGCTGCTGCACAGCAAAAGAAATAATCAGTAGAATAAACAGACAACCCATAGAATGGGAAAAATTCTTCACAATCTATACATCTGACAAAGGACTAATTTCCAGAATATACAAGGAACTCAAACAAATCAGCAAGAAAAAATAGAATAATCCCATCAAAAGTGGGCTAAGGACATGAATAGACAATTCTCAAAAGAAGATATACAAATGGCCAAAAAACATGGAAAAAATGCTAAACACTAATCAGGGAAATGCAAATCTAAACCACAATGTGATACCACCTCACTCCTGCAAGAATAGCCAAAGTTAAAATATCAAAAAATAATAGATGGTGTGACTGTGGTGAAAAGGGAACACTTTTACACTGTTAGTGGGAATGTAAACTAGTACAACCACTATGGAAAATAGCATAAAGATGCCTTAAGGAACTAAATGTAGATTTACCATTTGATCTAGCAATCCCACTACTGGGCATCCACCCAGAGGTAAAGAAGTCGTTATATAAAAAAGACATTTGGACATGCATGTTTATAGCATCACAATTCGCAATTGCAAAAATATGGAACTAGCCCAAATGCCCATCAATCAATGAGTAGATAAACAAAATATTTCTATTTTATGGCTGAATACTACTCAGCCATAACAAGGAATGAAATAATTCCATTTGCAGCAACCTGGATGGAGTTGGAGACCATTATTCTAAGTGAAGTAACGCAGGAATGGAAAACCAGCATCATATGTTCTCACTTATAAGTGGGAGCTAAGCTATGAGGACGCAATAGCCTAAGGATGATCCAGTGGACTCTGAGGACTCTGGGGAAAAGCTGGGAGTGGGACAAGGGATAAAAGACTACACATTGGGTACAGTGTATACTGCTCAGGTGATGGGTGCACCAAAATCTCAGAAATCACCACTAAAGAACTTACCCATGTAACAAAACACCACCTGTTCCTCAAAAACCTATTGAAATTAAAAACAAACAAACAAACAAAAAACTGAAGGAAGAAGGGAAAATGGATGCAGCTAAAATTAAGGATAGAAAACTGACAGATTTCATAGCTCATTGATAACTGTTTCCTCTGTCTAGAAAAAACAGTTGGTAGTTTACCATGGGTTGCTGAACTAGAACACAAATAAAAGCTGTTGTTGTTGAGAAAGTAAACACTTTGAGGCTAGACTGTCTGATGGGTCACCCACATACAGTGAAGTAGCCAAGGATGATGGCAGGTGTTTAGTGCAAAGTGATACAGGTCAGTGACAGCATTGAAGAGTGGTAGAGGGTGGCATGGTCAGATAACATGAGCTTGAAAAGAGGGAGGAAGAAACATCTAATCTTCCGGAATGTGCAGGTTATTGTTTGCTCCTTCCCCTGAAAACCAGTCTTCACTCCCATCGACCCAGTCAGAGGTCCTAGAAGGCTATTGCTTAAGGCCTATATCATTCAGCCACTCTTTCAATTTGCTTATAGGTGGATTTAGCCAAAGGGAATCGTGAGAAGAAGACTGGAAGGCAAGAGAAAAGACAGGTTGTTGTGTTTTTTTGAGGCTCACTCCTTTGTGCCAGCACTTCTTCCAGTAGCACCTGAATTTTCCCAAGACTAGAGCTCCTGGGGAGTAGCCCTTCCCCAACATCTTACACTCTCACAGGATTCTGTAAACATATTTCTTCTCCTTGCTTTTAGCCCTAGAGGCGGTAATGCCTCCACATTTTTGCTAATGTCTGCATGTCTTAATATCCCTTATTTTACCCCATAACCCACCTACTTCTCTGTAAGCAGTCAGTTATTAAATGGCTTTCATTTAGCCAATACAAGTTCATTCTCTTGCTTGCTGTACCCCTCAGTGATACAAGAGGTAGTAGGGAATTGTGAGAAAGATTACATTACCTAGTAGCTACAAGTAGGTGAACTATGGGAGAACCAGCATTTTCTATTCCTGGGGTCTGTGGGGGTAGTGAAGTCAATAAACTGCTTCAGGAATAGTCAGGGGAAAATGTTGCACTAAGCTGGCCATCATTTGCTAAGGAGTAACAAGACCAAAGTTTTAGATTTGTCTCTAAATTTTGGATGAGAGAAGCAGAGGTAAGTTAGAAGTAACGACTCTAAAAGTAGAAAGCCAAGGACAAGTGAATCATGCTGCATGGGTTAAAATTAAAACAAAGAATAATGACATAACTGAGAAACATAAAGGAACAAGGAACTATCAAATATTTGGACATAATTAACAACAAGTGGTCTTAATCTGCTATGGGGTGGGAACTGGAAATGGTCTGTTTTGTTTATCATAGGCAAATTATTTTGGCCAGAGACCAGAGTTAATTTTCTCCTGTTTTTATTTGCTCAGGTTTCCCAGCCAGCCGCTTATTGTGAAAAGCTGTTCTGATGTTTGCAGCTCTCTCGCACTCAAGAATGACAACAGTCAGGCTTTTGGATAGGGGATGACAAGATACAGCACCACAATGCAATGGCCTCCTTTACTGTGGAAAAACTGGTGACAGATCAGTGGAAGTTACTGAACTCAGTAGAAGTTAGGAAGACACAAAATATTTGATAGTTGCTAGCTTGTCTTTTTTTTTTTTTTAACTTTTTCTTAAGCTGCAGGCAAAGTTTTATTTTAATTTCCGGATGTTTTTTTGAAAAGTTAAATAAATACAGAAGTGCTCTCAAGTATCTGTGCTTCCAATATCCACAATTAATTAATGTTAATATTTTGGCATCATTGCTTCAGATATACTTTATATATGAAAGAAATAAAATATTACTTAGTTGAAGTCTTTCTCATTCTTATTCCCTCTTTACTTCTCCCCAAATAAGCTTTCATTAGCTTAGTTTATATCATTCCAGTTTGTGTTTTCATATTTTTACTACATACTTTAGAAACATCTAAGAAAACATATAACGTTATATTATGTTTTTCAATTTTATATGAATGCTTTCATATTTTATGTAAGTTATTGCATCTTGGTTTTTATATTTATTCTTATGTGGGGGGATCTTTTCATATTGATACATGCAATTCAAGATCATTGAATTTAATTGCTGCATGACAGCCTGTCTCAGGCAGAGATCTTCAACTTAACCACTGAGCCTAAGACAATGATTTCAATGACTTCTTTCTTATTTCTTCCAACGATGATCCATAATCAGGACCATTCTAGATATGCTGCAATTAGTTAATTCATTACATTTAATGGATACCTTAGGCCACCGAAATTTCCTCCCTGAACTGCACTTGAGAAAGTCTGCTCTGTTGTATCACTATGCTACATTTTATTTCTTTATTCCCCATGCTGACAACATTCAAATGCTTCCAAAATATTACTTGAACAAATTCATTTCCCTCTGAAGATATCCTGCTCTACAAGTACAAGAGTTTTCCTGGGCCACGAATCTAGACACTAAATTTCTAAACTGTAGGATGGGAACATTTTAAATTTTACTAGAGATTGCAAAATTATTCTCCAAAGTAGTTGTACTCCTTTAACAGAACTCACACACCCCACATTCCCATCAACATTATTATCAGACTTCAATTTTTGCCCATTTGGTGTGAGTGAAATAGCATGTTACATTAGTTTTCTTTGATTATGCATAAATATATGCATTTTGTATATTTGTTAACTATCCAGGTTTCCTCTTCTATGAATTTTCTGCTCAAATCCTTTGCCCTTTTTCCCATTTGGTTTTTATTTTTTAGTTTTTTTTTTTTTTGGCTGGGGTGCGGTTTGGTAGGACTTTCATAAACACATTTTTAAATTAACACTAATTCTTTGGTTGTTATACAAGTTTCAAATATCTTCTCTCAGTTTGTGTCTCATGTTTTCTCTATGTTTATGATATTCTTTTATATAACAGAAGGTTTACATGTTTATATAATCAAATTTATTAATCTTTCTCTTCTCTTTATAAGATGTGCCTTTTGTGTTATGTCTAAAACTTTTTTTTCTACAATAGGGTCATAAAGATATTCTTATAAAATTGTTGCTAAAAGCTTTTCTTAGGCTACTTAGATTAGTAAACCACATAGAATTTATTGTGTACATATTTTTCCTAAAAGGAAGGCAATTGTCTGAGCAGTATTTGTTAACTAATTCCGTCCTTTTATAACTGATTTGTAATGGCATTTCTATAATATGTTAACCTAATTTTGTATACAATAAGAGCTACTTCTGGCCTCCCTGTTTTGCTCCACTGATCTTTTTGTGTATCCATGCAGTAATACCCAAATGGTCTTAATCGCTATTGCCTTCTACCGTCTTGATATATGCTAAGCCAAATTCCCAATCTTCTTTTTTGGAATTTTCTTTGGCATGCAGTTTTTGTTCAATTAATAAGTATTTAGTGTATGTATGTTAGACACTAGGGATATAGCAATGAACAAACTGAAATTCCTGCTCTTAGGCATCGTACATTCTAGTTGGGGTTAAAGACAGATTAAAAAATGGTTAAAGACAGTATGTCAAGGGGTAATAAGAACTATAAATGAGAGTAAGCAGTGTAAGATGATAAAGCATTACAGGGTAATGGGAATTCTGTTCTAGTCTTAGACACTTAGTCTTACATATAGATTTAAGAATCAGTGTTTCTACTTTCACAAAAATTCGTAAATTTCATTGAAATTTCATTAACTTATAGATTGACTTGGGGAGACTTGATATCTTGACACTGTTAAATCTTACAATTAATAAACAATGTATGATCAATGTTACTACTGAAAAAGACAGAGCAATAGTAACTATATTTGTCTTTCTACCTAAAACAATTCTAAAATTGAAAATGTATGAAATAATTAAAGACAATAGACATCAGATAATGAAGTAAATGGTCCTTAAGAGACAGCAAATAAATGAAGTAGCTTATATGGGGGGCAATAAGCCCAAACTTATTGCCTTGAAACAATTTCTGGGCCACAATGCAGAAAGGGCAAGCCTGATGAACTCTTATGTTGCAATGTCAGAGTTAAGCCAATGTGACAGAGCTAAGTGTTCTGGGAGACAAAGGCAGCTCAAGTTTGTAGGGAAGAGGACTGGAGAGTAGAGGGCTACGCAGAAAAAGAACTCCAGAGATCTGCAGAGGGTTCCACTTCGGTATTTGGAAGAATACTGATCAATGGATGTGTAAGGAAACTACCTGAAGCTGGAGAAGGAACCACTTAACAACAGTATCAGAGAGATAGTATCAGCATTTACAAAGGAACAAGAATAGTGTCTGCTTCCACCAGCCAAAATGGAAGATTTCTTCATTCACAGAACGCTGGGAAGGGTACCCAGAAAGATCTTGTTTCAGTAATGAGGCACTACTGGCATCAGGCAAAAATTCTATTCTTTTCTTAACTAAAAGATCTTTAACACAAGATGTGAAAGTATCAAACTTTTCCCAAGTAACTACACTGTGTCCTCCATAAAAAGTTCCTCTTTTATATCTTATGGGAATACAAACATATCGAGCACCCAACAAGGTAAAACTCACCGCATGTGCATTCAGTAAGAAAATTACCCATCATGCAAAGAAGTGGAAAAGTATGAGTGATATGAAGAGAAAATTAAGTAATAAAAATTGACATAAATGTTAGAATTAGCAAAGAAGGATATTAAAATAGTTCTTACAATTGTACTCCATATGTTCTATACTTAGAGGAAAGATTGAGTATGTTAAATAGAGACATGGAAAGTATCAAAAGAGAATATATCTACATCTTCAAATTTAAACTTATAAAGATGAAACTTCATTGCCTATAATGAAAATATACTAGATTGAATTAATAGCATCATAGCAGAATAGATATTACAAAAGATAAGATCGGAGAACCTGAAGACTTTAAGAAATTCAAAATAAAATGGTAAGAAAAAAAATAAACACAATATCAGTGTCTCATGGGACAACTTCAAGCACTTAAATATATGTGTAATTGGAGTTTCCAAAGGAAAATTGGGAGTAGAAAAGTATTTGAATAAATAGTCATTTTTTTTCAAATTTGTTGAAAACTGTAAACACAGGTCCAATAAGCAAGGCACCCCAATAATCAAAAAATGATGAAAACTGCAATAGTCACATCAAAATAAAAATGTTCAACATTAACAATAAAGAGAAAATTTAAAAAGTAACCAGACATGTTACCTACAGAGAAGAAAAGAAGGATGGCAGCAGAAAGATGAGGATATAAATTATGTCAACTATGTTTTCTGGTCACTATAAAATTAAACTAGAAATTAATAACAGAAGGAACTACAAAAAATCCCTATATTTAAAAACCAAGTTTATTTTAGGATAATCTATTGGGTAAAGAAGGAATCTAAAGGAAAATTAAAATATTTTGAACTGAATGAAAATGAGAACAAAGAATATAGATACTTGTCGGTCATTGCTAAAGTAACAATTAAAGAAAAATTAATAGAAATAATGTTTGTATTAAGAAACGTGGGAAGTCCCAAATCAAAGACTTTAAGAAACTAGAAAAAGTAGGACAAATATAAGACGAAACAAGAAGAAGAAAGAAAGCAATAAAGAGTGGAAATCTATAAAATGAAAACAAAAGCTATTTCATTGAGAAAAACAAAAATATTGATAAATATGTAGCCAGGCTAATTAGAAAAAAATGGAAAAAATCTTATATTACCAATATGGTGATGTGACTCTATATTCTACAGAATATAGATAATAAAGATAATAATACTAAAAATGTTTTGCCAATAAATCCAACAAATTAGAGGAAATGGATTAATTTCTTGAAAGGCAGAAACTATAAAAGCTCACTCAAGGAGAAATAGATAACTTGAATAACTCTATAACTACTAAAGATATTGAATTTGTAGTTAAAACTTTTCCACACAGAAAACTATAGGCTTGGATAGCATCGCTGAGCAATTTTATCAACATTAAAAAAAAAAATACCAATCCTACACAAATTCTTCCACTATATTGAAGCAGAGAAAATCGTTCCCAGTCATTATGTTAGGCCAGCATTACTCTGATTCTAAAATAAGACAATGAGATCACAAGAAAAGAAAGCTACTTTTCAACAATCCACATGGATACAGAAGTAAAAATTCTTAATACAATTTTAACAAATTGAATCCAACAATATACAAACAGAAATAATATATTATCACCAAGTGTAGTTTTCCCAGGAACGCAAAGTTGTTTTAACCTTAAAAAAATCAATCAACATAATTCATCATATTAACAAACTAAAGAAGAAAAAGCCTATGATGCTGTTAATAGATGCAGGAAAACATTTGGTAAAAATCTAACCTATTTTCCTGATAAAAACTCTCAGCAACCTAGGGATAAAAGGAAACTTTTTGAACTTTATTTACAGTTAATTTCATCCTTAATGATGCAAAGATTTAATATTTTTCCCCTAAGATAAGAAACAAGGCAATAACATTTGCTCATAATATTTATTTTTAACATTGTAATAGAGGTTCTATCCAGTATAATTGGGAAAAGAAAAAGCTATTCAGATTAGAAATGAATAAGTAAAAGTTGTCTTTATTAGCAGCCTGTATGATTGTTTATGAGAAAATCTAATAGAGTCCATAAAAAAGCTACTAGAATTAATAAGCAAATTTAGCAATGTTACAGGACACAAGATCACTATATAAAAATAAGTTTCATTTCTCTACACTAATAATAAATAATCAGATATTGAAGATAAAAACAAACACAACTATTAATATTTATAACAACATCAGAAATAGTAAGTATTTAAGTATAAATCCTACTAAAGATATACAGGAACTGTACACTGAAAGCTACAAAACATTTCCAGGAAATTAATGAAAACTTAAGTCAATGAAGAGATATACCATGTTAATAGATGGGATGTCTCAATTATTGTTAAGATGTCAGTTCTCTCCAAATTGATCTACATATTTAAAGCATTCCTAATCAAATTCCATTAAGCTTTTTAAAAGTGAAAATTGGTAAGCAGATTCTAAAAGTCATGTGGAAATGCAAAGGACCAAGAATAGCCAAAATGTCTTCAAACAAAGAACAAAATCAAAGCATTAACAGTACCTGATTTTGAGAAGTACTATAAAACTACAATAATCAAGACAGTGTGGCATTGGCAAAAAGATAAACAACTAGATCAATAAAACAGAATAGAGAATCCAGAATGAGACCTCACATATAGCAGTAAATGATTTTCAACAAAGATGCAAAGAAAATTCAGTAGAGATGTGCTGGTGCTGAAACACTTGAATAACCATAAGCAACAAATATACATTTTGACCTATACCTCATGCCATATAAAAAATTAATTCAAAATATATTATAAACCTAAATATAAAACCTAAAACTATGAGATTTTTGGCAGAAATATGGAAGAATATATTAGTGACACAGAGTTTGATAAAGATTTCTTAGATACATTACCAAAAGCATGGTCCTTTAAAAACTGATAAATTGAACTTTTTAAAAATTAAAATAAGTATTTTTTGAAAGACACTTTACGATTAAAAAACAATAAGTCATAGAGCAAAAAAATTTTGAAAAGCGTATATCTAATGAAGGACGTATACAAACTACAAAAAGAATTCTCAACATTCAAGAATATCCCAACAATCCCATGTCTGGGTATAGGTCCAAATAAAAAAACAAAGGAAATCAATATATCAAAGAGACGTCTGCACTCTTATGTTAATTGTAGCACTGCTCACAATAGCCAAGATACACAATCAGTCTACATGTCCATTAACATGAGTGGATAAAGAAAATGTGATATATATGTATAATACAATGTTATTGAGCCATAAAAAATAATAATATCCTGTCATTTGCAACAACATGGAAACAACTGGAGGACATTATGTTAAATGATGTCCTCACTCATATATGGAGTTAAAAAAAAATGATCTCATGGAGATAGAGATTAGAATAATGGTTGCCAGAGGCTAGGAAGGGGAGTGGGAATGGGAGATAAAGAACAATAGGTAAATATGTGCAACTATATAGTTAATAGAAGGAATAAAATCTAGTGTTTGGTAGCACAATCGGGTGACTATAGTTAACAGTAATTTGTTGTATATCTCAAAACAACAAGAAGAGTAGAATTGAAATGTTCCTAACACATAAAAATCATAAATGTTTAAGGTGATAGATACCCAGTCACTCGGATGTAATGATTACACATTATATGCTTGTATCAAAATATCACATGTACCCCATAAATATATACAACTATTACACATCCATCAACATTAAAAATAATACAACTGTTTCAAAACAACTCAATAAAAAGAAAACAAACAACTCAATTAAAAATGGGCAAAATATGGCCGGGCACGGTGACTCAAGCCTGCAATCCCAGCACTTTGGGAGATTGACGTGGGGGATCACGAGGTCAGAAGTTCAAGACCAGCCTGACCAATATGGTGAAACCCCGTCTCTACTAGAAATAAAAAAATTAACTGGGCATCGTGGCACACACCTGTAATCTCAGCTACTCGGGAAGCTGAGGCAGGAGAATCACTTGAACCTGGGAGGCAGAGGTTGAAGTGAGCCAAGATTGCACCATTGCATTCCAGCCTGGGTGACTGGAGTAAAACTCCATCTCAAAAAAAAAAAAAAAAGGGAAAATATTTGATCAGATATTTCACCAAAGAAAATAAAATAAACACGTGGTAAATAAGCATTTGAAAAGATGCTCAACAATACTGTTCATTAGGGAAATGCAAATTAAAACACCATAATCTACTACTGTACATCTAACACAATGGCTAGAATTAAGACGACTGCTCATTCCAAGTATTAGTGAGAATGTAGAGCTACTCAACTCATACTCTCATACACAGCTGGTGGGAATACAAAATGTTACAACTACTATGGAAAACAATTTGACAGTTTCTTAAAAGCTAAATATGTATCTATCATATGATCCAACCAACATCTCTTACTCAAGAAAAATGAAAACATGTCTTCACAAAAAATGTACAGAAATTTTTATAGAATATTATTTATTTATTTTTGAGATGGAGTCTTGCCCTGTCACCCAGGCTGGAGTGCAATAGGTCGATCTCGGCTCACTGCAACCTCCACCTCACAGGTTCAAGTGATTCTCCTGACTCAGTCCCCAGAGTAGCTGGGACTACAGTCCCTCACCACCGCACCTGGCTAATTTTTATATTTTTAGTAGAAAGGGGCCTTGCCATGTTGGCCAAGCTGGTCTTGAACTCCTGAACTCAGGTGATCCTCTCGCCTTGGTCTCCCAAAGTGCTGGGATTACAGGTGTAAACCACTGTGCCTGGCGGGGAGATTTATTTTTGAAAGTACATTAGGGAAAAGAGATAATGTATGCTGGGCTTAATATCGAGATGATAGATGATAGGTACAGCAAACCACCATGGCTTTACCTATATAACAAACCTGCACATCCTGCACACGTACTCTGAAACTTACAAAATAAAATAAAATATTAAAAAAACAAAAACAACAAAATATCCATTAACAGATGTAAAAATGAATTATCATATAGTCATACCATAGAATACTAATTAGCAATAAAATGGCATGACCACATTGCTAAATTTGCTTGTTAGCTCTAGTAGCTTTTAAAAATAGATTCTAACGGATTTTCTCATACACCATTATGGAGACTGTGAAGGAAGACCATTTTACTTCTTCACTTCTAATCTGGATGTCTTTTATTTATTTTTTTTCCTCCATAATTAGCAAAGTAATTATACTAATGAAATTAACTAGACAAAAATGACCATATATTATGTGATTCCATTTATAAAATTTATAGAAAGTTCAAATAAATCCAAAGTGAAAGAAAGTAGATCAGTGACTGTATGAAAAATATGAGGTGGCAGAAGCAAGAGGAAGTGGGAAGTAGGGATTAAAAAGGAATGTGACGGCAGGGTGTAGTAGCTCACACCTATAATCTCAGCACTTTGGGAAGCCGAAGCAGAAAAATTGCTTGAGCCCAGGAATTTGAGACCAGTTTGGGCAACATGGCAAAACACCATCTCTACAAAAAGTATAAAAATTAGCCAGGCATGGTGGCACATGCTTGTAGTCCAAGCTACTTTGGAGGCTGAGGTAGAAGGATTGATTGAACTTCGAAGTTCAATGCAATGAGCCATGATCACACCACTTCACTCCACCCTTGGTGCAGAGTGAGATCCTGTCTCAAAAAAAGACAAAAATACATAGATTAAGAGTAAATATATACCAAAAAAATGTTCCATGCAGGCTTGGTGGGGAGCAAGAAGGTGGAATAATAGAAGGCTCCACTGATTATCCCCTCTGAAAGGACACCAATTTGATAACTATCTACATAAAAAAAGAATCTTCGGAAGAACCAAAAATGAGGTGAGCATTCATAGTACCTGGTTTTAACTTCATATCACTGGAAGAGGCACTGAAGAAGTAGGAAAAACAGTCTTGAATTATCAACACCACCCCCGCCCCCGTCCTGTGGCAGTGGCAGCATGGGATGGAGAATGATTCTGTGTGCTGGAGAATGGGAGAGCACAACAATTGTGAGGCATTAAACTCAGTGCTGGTTTCTTATAGCAGAAAGTAAAAACAGACCAAACTCATCTGATGACCAACCATGAAGGGAGCACTTAAACCAGCCCCAGCCAGAGGGAAATCACTGAGCCCAGTGGTAGGACCTTGAGTTCCCGCCAACCTCACTCCTGCAGGCTAAGGTGCTCCAAGTCTCTAAGTAAAGAATGGCAGACTAGGCCACAAGAACTGCAACTCTTGAATGAGTGCTAGTGCCGAACTGGGCCCAAAGCCAGTGGGCTTGGAAGGCATGTGATCTACTGAGACACCAGCTGGAGCACTGGCATTTCTCCTCCCCTAAGCCCAGGCTGCACAGCTCACAGCTCCAAAAGAGACCCTTTCCTCTCACTTGAGGAAAGGAGAGGGAAGCGTGGGAGGACTTTGTCTTGTACCTTAGATACGAGCTCGGCCACAGCAGGATCTGGCACTAGTCAGAGTTGTGATGCCCCCTTTTCCAGTCCCTAGCTTCTGGATGGCATTTCCAGACACAACCTGGGCCAGAAAGGAACTCATTGCTTTGACAGGAATAACCCAGTCTTGGCAGGATTCATCATCTGCTAACTGAAGAGCCCTTGGGCACTGAATAATCAACAGTGATACCCAGGTACTATATCATGGGTCTTGCGTGTGACTCTGAGACTTGCTGGCTTCAGTTGAGACTCAGTGCATTCCCAGCTGTATTGGCTACAGGGCAAGAATCCTTCTGTTTGAGAAAAGTACAGGGAAAAGTAAAGCGAACTTTGTCTTATGCCTTAGGTACCAGCCTGACCACAGTGGGATATAAGATCAAAGGGGCTCATGTGGTCCCTGATTCCAGGACTTGATTCTTGAACATTATTTCCAGACCTTCCCTGGGCCGGAGGGGAGCCCTTTGCCCTTAAGGGTAAATCCCAGGCCAGGCAGAATTCACTATAAGCTGACTAAGTAGCCCTTGGGCCTTAAGGGAACATTAGCGGTAGTCTGGCAGTACTCCCTGTGACCTGTAGTGGTGGTGGTCATGAGGTGACCTCTGCCTTGGTAAAGGGGAAAGAAGAGTGAGGACTGTATAATCTGGTTTGAGTACAGTATTTTGTACTCAGTCACAGGATAATAGAACACCAGGTAGACTTCTAAGGTTTAACTCTAGTTCCTGGCTCCTGTAATGGCAACTCTGGAGTCACCTGGGGCCTGGAGGAACTCACTGACTTGAAGGGAAGGACATCAGCCAGACTAGTTCCATCACTTGCTGATTGTAGAGCTGATTATAGAGCCCCACAGCTTTGAGCAAACATAGGCAGAAGCCAAGGAATGGTTACAGTAGACTTTGGATGAGACCCAGTGCTTTGCTGGCTTCAGGTCTGACACAGCATAGTACTAGTGGTGGTAGCCACAGGGGTGCTTTTGTCACTCCACATCCAGCTTCAGGTTGCTCAGAACAGAAAGAGTCTACATTTGTTTGGGAGAAAGAAAGTGAAGGTAATAAGAGTCTCTGCCTGATAATCTGGAGAATTCTTCTAGATTTTGTTCCAGACAATCAAGGTGGTACCTCTGCAAATCTGAAAGAACCACAGCACTACTGAGCTTGGGGTGCTCCCTAAAGCAGAAACTTAGATCACAACACCCAAGTCCTTTATAACATCTGGAAAGCCTACCAAAGAAGAATGGGTACAAATAAGCCCAGACTACAAAGACTGCAGTAAATACCTAACTGTTTAATGCCCAGACACAGTTGAACACCTACAAGTATCCATCCCATGCAGGAAAACATGACCTCACCAACTGAACTAAACAAAGCACCAAGGACCAATTTTGGAGAAACAGAGATATGTGACCTTTCAGACAGAGAATTCAGAATACCTGTGTTAAGGAAACTCAAAAAAATTCAAGATAACACAGAGAAGGAATTCAGAATTCTATCAGATATAACAAAGAAATTAAAATAATTAAAAAGAATCAAGCAGATATTCTGGAGTGAAAAGTGACATTCATATACTGAAGAGTGCATCAGAGTCTCTTAATAGCAGAATTGGTCAAGCAGAAGGAAGAATTAGTGAGTTTGAAGACAGGCTATCTGAAAATACACAGTCAGAGGAGACTAAAGAAAAAAGAATATAAAAAACAATGAAGCACGCCTACAGGCTCTAGAAAATAGCCTCATAAGGACAAATCTGAGTTATCGACCTTAAGGAGGAGGTAGAGAAAAAGATAGGGGTGTAAAGTTTATTCAAAAGGATTATAACAAAGGACTTCCCAAACGTAGAGAAAGATATCAATATCCAAGTACCAGAAGGTTATAAAATACCCAGCAGATTTAACCCAAAGAAGACTACCTCAAGGCATTTAATAATGAAAGTCCCAAAGGTCAAGGATAAAGAAACAATCAAAAAAAAAAAAAAAAAAAAAAAAAAACAACGAAAAAATACAATGAAGCTCCAATATGTCTTGCAGCAGACATTTTAGTGCAAACCTTACAGACCAGGAGAGACTGGCATGACATACTTAAAGTGCTGAAGGAAAAAACACTTTTACCTTAGAATAATATGCCTGGTAAAAAGTATCCTTAAAACATGAAGCAGAAAGAAAGAAAGACTTTCCCAGACAAACAAAAGCTGAGAGATTTCAACACCAGACCTGCCCTACATGAAATGCTAAAGAGAATACTTTAATCAGAAAGAAAAGAACCATTAATGAGCCATAAGAAACCTCCTTATACGAAAATTAATTCAAGATGGATTAGAGACTTAAATGTTAGACCTAATACCATAAAAATCCTAGAGGAAAACCTAGGTAGTACCATTCAGGACATAGGCATGGGCAAAGACTTCATGTCTAAAACACCAAAAGCACCGGCAGCAAAAGCCAAAATTGACAAATGGGATCTCATTAAATTAAAGAGCTTCTGCACAGCAAAAGAAACTACCATCAGAGTGAACAGGCAACCTACAGAATGGGAGAAAATTTTTGCAATCTACTCATCTGACAAAGGGCTAATATCCAGAACCTACAAAGAACTCAAACAAATTTACAAGAAAAAAACAAACAACCCCATCAAAAAGTGGGCAAAGGATATGAACAGACATTTCTCAAAAGAAGACATTCATACAGCCAACAGACACATGAAAAAATGCTCATCATCACTGGCCATCAGAGAAATGCAAATCAAAACCACAATGAGATACCATCTCACACCAGTTAGAATGGCGATCATGAAAAAGTCAGGAAACAACAGGTGCTGGAGAGGATGTGGAGAAATAGGAACGCTTTTACACTGTTGGTGGGATTGTAAACTAGTTCAACCATTATGGAAAACAGTATGGCGATTCCTCAAGGATCTAGAACTAGATGTACCATATGACCCAGCCATCCCATTACTGGGTATATACCCAAAGGATTATAAATTATGCTGCTATAAAGACACATGCACACGTATGTTTATTGCAGCACTATTCACAATAGCAAAGACTTGGAATCAACCCAAATGTCCATCAGTGACAGATTGGATTAAGAAAATGTGGCACATATACACCATGGAATACTATGCAGCCATCAAAAATGATGAGTTTGCGTCCTTTGTAGGGACATGGATGCAGCTGGAAACCATCATTCTTAGCAAACTATCACAAGAACAGAAAACCAAACACCGCATGTTCTCACTCATAGGTGGGAACTGAACAATAAGATCACTTGGACTCAGGAAGGGGAACATCACACACAGGGGCCTATCATGGGGAGGGGGGAGTGGGGAGGGATTGCATTGGGAGTTATACCTGATGTAAATGATGAGTTGATGGGTGCAGCACACCAACATGGCACAAGTATACATATGTAACAAACCTGCACGTTATGCACATGTATCCTACAACTTAAAGTATAATAATAATAAATAAATTAAAAAAAAAAAAAAAGAAATCATCTGAGGGTAACAAAACTCACTGGTAATAGCACACAGAAAAGCACACAATATTATAATACTTAACTGTGCTGTGTAAACTACTCTTAAGTAGAAAGAACAAATGATGAACTAATCAAAAATAATAACTATAACTATTTAAGACATAGTACAATAAGATATACATAGAAACAACAAAAAGTTTAAAAGTGGGGGGATGAAGTTAAGGTGTAGAGTTTTTATTAGTTTTCTTTTTGCTTATTTCTTTGGTTATGTGAACAATGTTATCAGCTTAAAACAGTAGGTTATAAGACAGTATTTGCAAGTCTCATAGTAACCTCAGAACAGAAAACAAACAACAAATACACAAAAAATAAAAAGCAAGAAATTAAATCATATCACCAGAGAAAATCACCTTTACTAAAAGAAAAATGGAGAGGAGAGGAGAGGAGAGCAGGAAAAATAAAAGAAGACCACAAAACAACCAGTAAACAAATAACAAAATGGCAGGAGTTAGTTCTTACATATCAATAATAATGTTAAAGGTAAATAAACTAAACTATTTAATCAGAAGAAACAGAGTGGCTGAATGGATGAAGAAACAAGACCAAATAATCTGTTGCCTACAAGAAACACACTTCATCTCTAAAGACATACATAGACTGAAAACAAAGGCATGAAAAAAGATATTCCATGACAATGGAAATTTAAAACAAAAGCAGGAGTACTTATACTTATATCAGAAAAAATAGATTTCAACACAAGTACTATAAAAACAGACAAAGAAAGTCATTATATAATGATAAAGGGATCAAATCAATGAGAGGATTTAACTATTTTAAATATATGTGTGTGTGTATGTGTGTATATATATATATATATACACACATACACACACACATTTGCTTTATATATTTGGGTGTGCCAATGTTGGGTGAACTCATCCTATGAGGCCCGTATTACCTTGATACCAAAATCAGACAAAGATATATTAAAAAAAGAAAACTAGAGGTCAACATGTCTGATGACTATTGAAAAAATCCTCAGCCTAAGTGGCCAAGGCAAGATGGGTCCAAGTGAGAGTATGGTCATGTTCCTGGAGGTGGCAAGAAAGATGACAAGGATGAGGAAAAGAAATATGAACCTCCTGTACCAACTACAGTGGGGAAAAAGAAGAAAAAAACAAAGGAACCAGATGCTGCCAGCAAACTGCCACTGTTGACACCTAACACTCAATGCCCGTTACAATTACTGAAGTTAAAGAGAATGAAAGACTATCTTCTCATGGAGGGATAATTCATTAGAAATCAGAAACAAATGAAACCATTGGAAGAAAAGCAAGAGGAGGAAAGATCAAAAGTGGATGATCTGAGGGGTACCCCAATGTCAGTAGGAACTTTGGAAGGGATCATCAATGACAATCATACCATCGTGTCTACATCTGTGGCCTCAGAACACTACATCAGCATTTTTTATTTGTAGACAAGGATCTGCTGAAATCTGGATGCTAGGTCCTGCTCAACCACAAGTTGCATACTGTGATGGGGTGCTGATGGATGACATGGATCCCCTAGTCACAGTGATGAAGGTGGAAAAGTCCCCCCAGGAGATCTGTGCTAATACTGGGGTGTTGGACAACCAAATTTAGGAAATTAAGGAATCTGTGGAGCTTCCTCTAACCCATCCTGAATATGATGAAGAGATGGGTATAAAGCCTCCTAAAGGGGTCATTCTCTATGGTCCACTTGGCACAGGTAAAACCCTGTTAGCCTTAGTAGTAGGAAACCAAACCTTGGCCACTTTCTTGAGATTGGTTGGCTCTGAACTTATTCAGAAGTACCTAGACGATGTGCCCAAATTTGTATGGAAATTGTTTCGAGTTGCTGAAGAACACGCACTGTCCATCGTGTTTATTGAAGAAATTGATGCCATTGGGACAAAAAGATATGACTCAAATTCTGGTGGTGAGAGAGAAATTCATTCAGTGAACAATGTTGAAATTGTTGAACCAGTTGGGTGAATTTGATTCTAGGGGAGATGTGAAAGTTATCATGGCCACAAACTGAATAGAAACTTTGGATCCAGCACTTATCAGACCAGGACACATTGACAGAAAGATTGAGATCCCCCTGCCTGATGAAAAGACTAAGAAGCACATCTTTCAGATTCACACAAGGAGGATGATGCTGGCCGATGATGTAACCCTGGACAATTTGATTATGGCTAAAGATGACCTCTCTGGTGCTGACATCAAGGCAATACGTAGAGAAGCTAGTCTGATGGTCTTAAGAGAATGTAGAATGAAAATAACAAATGAAGACTTCAAAAAAATCTAAAGAAAATATTCTTTATAAGAAACAGGAAGGCTTCCCCAAGGGGCTGTCTACCTCTAGCGAACCACAGCGGCCGTTAGGAACATGGTTGGGAGATTTCCTGACCCCTGAAAGGAATGAGGTTGGGGGAGTTGCCCAGAGGAATCCCTGTTCCTGTTGATTTTTATTAGCAAAACATCCTATGTGTCTTTTGGAGTATGATGTGTAAGTGCCCACTGGGCGGCCATCATCTGTTGGTCACTGTGCAGCACTCTGCTTCCCAATAAAGTGTGCTCTTTCACAAACAAACAAACAAAAAAAAAATAAGAAAAAAGAAAAAAGAAAAATTCCCCAACAAAATACCAGCAAACCAAACTCAACAACACATTAAAAAAATTATTCATCATGACCAAGTAGGATTTCTTCCTGGGATGCAAGATTGGTTCAACATACACAAATCAATTAAGATTATACATCATATCAACAGAATGATGGACAAAAAAAATAATCATTTCAATTGATGCTGAGAAAAGATTTGATGATATTCAACATCCCTTCATGATAACAACCCTGTAAAAACTGGGTACAGAAAAAAATATACCTCAACATAATAAATGCCATATACAACAGACTGATAGCTAGAATTATACTAAATTTGGAAAAACTAAAAGACTTCTCTGAGATCTGAAACATGACATGAATGCCCACTGTCACCACTGTTATTCAGCATAGTAGTGGAAGTCCTAGCCAGAGTAATCAGGTAAGAGAGAGAAATAAAGGGCATTCAAATTGGAAAAGAAGTCAAATTATTCTTGTTTACAGATGATGTGATCTTAACTTAGAAAACTCTAAAGATGCCACCAAAAACTATTAAAATTGATAAATTCAGTAAAGTAGCAGGATACAAAATCAATATACAAAAATCTGTAGCATTTCTATATGTCAACAGTGAACAATCCGAAAACGAAATAAAGTATTCTCATTTACAATAGCCACAAATAAAATTAAATATCTAAGGATTAACCAAGCAAGTGAAAGATCTTTACAATGAAAACTAGACAACGCTGATGAAAGAAATTGAAAACGACACCAAAAAATGGAAAGATACTCCATGTTCATGGATTAGAAAAATCAATATTGTTGAAATGTCCATACTACCCAAAGCAACCTATAGGTTCAATATAATCCGTATCAAAATACCAGTGACATTTTTTCACAGCTAAAGGAAAAACAACCCTAGAATGTATGTAGAATCACAAAAGATCCAGAATAGTCAAAGCTATCCTAACCAAAAAGAACAAAACTGGTGGAATCATATTACCTGACTTCAAATTATACAGCACTATAATAACCAAAACAGCATGGTACTGGCATAGAAACAGATACATTACAAACTAAACACAATAGAGAACCCAGAAACAAATCTATACACCTGCAATGAACTCATTTTTGACAAAGTTGCCAAGAACATCCACTGGGGAAAAGTGTATACCAAATGGTGCTAGGAAAACTGGATATTCATATGCAGAAGAATGAAACTAGACCTCTATCTCTTGCCATATACAAAAATCAAATCAAAATGGATTAAAGACTTAAATCTAAGACCTCAAACTATGAAGCATCTAAAAGAAAACAATGGGGACACTCTCCAGGACATTGGTATACAAAACAATTTCTTGAGTAGTACCCCAAAGGTACAGGCAACCAAAGCAGAAATGGACAAATGTGATCATATTAAGTTAAAAAGCTTCTGCACAGCAAAGAAAACAATCAACAAAGTGAAGAGACAACCCACAGAATTGGAGAAAATATTTGCAAACTATCTGCTTGACAAGGGATTAATAACCAGAATATACAAGGAGCTTAAACAACTCTATAGGAAAAAACTAATAATCCAATTTAAAAATGGGCAAAAGGTTTGAATAGACATTTCTTAAAAGAAGACATACAAATGACAAATAGGCATATGAAAAAGTGCTCAACATCATTGATTATCAGAGAAATGCAAATCAAAAGCACAATGAGATATCTTCTCACCTCAGTTAAAATGTCTTATTTCCAAAAGACAGGCAATAACAAATGCTGGTAAGGATGTGGAGAAAAGGGAACCCTCATACATTGTTGGTGGGAATGCAACTTGGTACAACCACTATGGAGAAAAGTTTGGAGGTTTCTCAAAAAACTGAAATTAGAGTTAACATATACATTGTTGGTGGGAATGTAAATTGGTACAACCACTATGGAGAACAGTTTCTCAAAAAGAGAAAGGTTTCTCAAAAAACTAAATACAGTGCTAACATATTATCTGGCAATCCCACTGCTGGGTATGTACCCAAAAGAAAGGAAATCAAGGCCAGGTGTGGTAGCTCACGCCTGTAATCCCAGCACTTTGGGAGGCCGAGACGGGCGGATCACGAGGTCAGGAGATCGGGACCATCCTGGCTAACACGGTGAAACCCCGTCTCTACTAAAAAATACAAAAAATTAGCCGGGCGAGGTGGCGGGCGCCTGTAGTACCAGCTACTCGGGAGGCTGAGGCAGGAGAATGGCGTGAACCCAGGAGGCGGAGCTTGCAGTGAGCTGAGATCTGGCCACTACACTCCAGCCTGGGTGACAGAGTGAGACTCCGTCTCAAAAAAAAAAAAAAAAAAAAAGAAAGGAAATCAGTATATTGAGGAGATATCTGCACTCCCATGTTTGTTGCAGCATTGTTCACAATAGCCAAGATTTTGGAGCAACCGAAGTGTCCATTAGCTGATAAAGAAATGGATATCCATTAACTGATATTAAAGAATAAAGAAATGTGGTACCTATAAACAGTGGCACACTATTCAGCCATAAAAGAATGAGATTTAGTCTTTTGCAACCACATGAATGAAACTGATAGGGACAGGAGACAGGGAAACAATGGGTAGAAGAGGGTGGTTTCCCAGAAAAGGCCTCACCGTCAAGCCTGAAGACTCACGGCCCTAAATGAAAACAGGCATTTCTGATTTCATGCCCCAAAAGTTGCCGTTTGCCCTGCCACACCCTCTATTCTGCACCCATATAAACTCCGAGTCCCAGGGTCCAGAAGCAGACCAGCAGACCGGCAGACCAGCAGAACGATAGCAGAACGATGCAGCAGAGTGGGAGAGAAGAGAAGAACCTCTGAGTGCAGACAGCAGTTAGACCAGGGGCAGTCGCTGGGCAACTCAACTCCTAATAATAACAGGAGATGTTAATACTTCACTTTCAATAATGAAAACACCAACCAGACAGATTAATAAAGGGAAAACCAAAATATAAATATTGGTGAGGATGTGGTGAGAAAGGAACCATGTGGACTGTCAGCAAAAATTAATATGAATTAGGACAGTCATATGGACAACTGTATGGAGGTTCCTCAAAACACTAAAAATAGAATTACCATATGATCCAGCCACCACACTTCTGGGTAGTTACCCAAAGGATTTGAAATCAATATGTCAAAAAGATGTTTGCACTCCCATGTTCACTACAGCACTATTCATAACAGACAAGATATGGAGTCAATCTAAGTGTCTATCAAAAGATGAATGGATAAAGAAAATGTCATATATATATAAAATGGAATATTACTGAGCCCTAAAAAAGTAAGAAGGCTGAGGGTGACTTGCACATGTAATTCTAGTGCTTTGGGAGGCCAAGGCAAGAAGGTCGCTTGAGGCTAGGAGTTAGAGACGAACCTGGGCCAACATAGGAAGACCGGGTCTCTACCAAAAATTTAAAAATTAGCCAGGTATGGAAGCTTGCACCCGTAGTCCCAGGAGGATCACTTGAGGCAGGAGTTTGAGGCTGCAGTGAGCTAAGAAAGTGCGACTGAACTTCAGCCTGTGTGACAATGAGACCCTGTGTCTAAAAAAAAAAAAAAAAAAAAAAAAAGAGAGAAAGATTTTGTCTTTTCTAACAACATAGATGAATTTGAGAAACCTATGCTAAGTGAAGTAAGCAATAAGCCAAGGACAAAGAAAGATAAATTGCACATGTTCTCACTTATATGTGTAATCTAAAACAATAGAACACAAAGAAGCAAAGAATAGAATGGTGGTTATCAGAGGCTGGGGGTGTTAGTAAGCAAATAAGGAGGTAATCATCAAAGGGTACAAAGCCTCATTAGATATGAGGTTTTTCTCTTTGAGGTGTATTACATGGTAAGGTGAATACAGTAAATATTAATGTATTGTAGATTTCCAAATCACTAAGAGTAAATTTCATCAGATGTTCTCAACACACATAAAACATGATAAGTATTTGAGGTGATGGATATCCTAATTCACTTGATATAATTATTTCATATTGTGTTTATAAATCATAATGCCACTTTGTAATACATACATATATGCAACTATAATTTGTTAATGTATAATTAAAAATGAAACTTAAAAATATATTTACACATAAAAAAGAAACAGAAGACTTGAACAAAACTGTAGAACAATTAAACCCATACAGCACACTCCCCTCAACAACAGCAGAATACACATTCTTCTCAGATGTATGTGGCACATCCTCAATGATAGATCATATGTTGGGCCATTAAATGAATTTCAATTCCTTAACAAATTTAAGAAGATTGAAATTATACCAAGTATATTTCATGACACCAGTGGAGTAAAACTGGAAATCGATAGCAAAAGAAAAATGGAAAAATAGAAAAATATGTGGAAATTAAAGAACACATTCTTGAAAAACCAATGAGTCAAAGAAAACACTCAGAAAAAAAATTAGAAAACAGCTTGAGACAAACAAAATTGAAAACATACAGGAATTTATGAGATTCAGTAAAAGCAGAACTATGAGAAAAGTTTATAGTGGTAAATGTGCACATTAAAAAAGAAGGAAGATCTCAAATCAACAGTTTTACTTAAACCTCAAGGAACAAGGGAAAGAACAAACTAAGCTCAAAGTTAGCAGAAGAAAGGAAATAGAAAATAATTCAAGAGAAATAAAAAATAAAGAATAGAAAAAAATCAATGAAACTAAGAATTAAGTTTTGAAAAGATCAATAAAATTGACCAACCTTTAGGCTAAGAAAAAAGAGAGAAGGCTCAAATTACAAAAATTAGAAATGAGACAGTATAACTGATTCTGCAGGAATAAAACAGATCAAAACAGACTACTATGTTATACACCAACAAATTGAATAAACTGGAAGAAATGAACAAATTTCTAGAAACATACTATCTACCAAGACTGAATCATGAAGAAATTTAAAAATCTGGGACAGGCACAGTGGCTCATGCCTGTAATCCCAGCACTTTGGGAGGCTGAGGTGGGCAGATCGTGAGGTCAGGAGTTTGAGACCAGCCTGGCCAATATAGTGAAACCCCATCTCCCCATCTCTACTAAAAAATACAAAAATTAGCCGGGCATGGTGGCATGTGCCTGTAGTCCCGGCTACTTGGGAGTCTGAGGCAGGAGAATAGCTTGAAACCAGGAGGTGGAGACTGCAGTGAGCCAAGACCACACCATTGCGCTCCAGCCTGGGTGACAGAGCAAGATGCCATCTCAAAAAGAAAAAAAATCTGAGCAGATCTACAATGAGTAAGGAGATTTAATCAACAGTCAAAAACCTTAGAACAAAGAGAAGCCTAGAATGAGATGACATTTTTGAAGAAGTTTAATAACCATTTAAAAAATAATTAACACAAATCCTTCTCAAATTGTCCCCCCAAAATTCAAGAGAAGACTTCCAAACTCATTTTATGACATCAGCATTATCCTAATACCAAAGTCAGGTAAATATATTACAAAAAAAGAAAACTACAGACCAATATTCCTGATAAATATTAATGCAAACATCCTCAGCAAAATACTAGCAAACTGAATTCAACATTTTTAAAAAGTATACATTGTAACTAAATGGGATCCATTCCTGGAATTCAAGGATGGTTAAACATATAAAAATCAGTCAATATAATATACCACATTAACACAATGAAGGACAAAAGCAACATAATCATACCAATTGATGCAGAAAAAGCATTTGAAAAATTACACAGCCTTTTGTGATAAAAATTCTCATTTAACTAGGAATAGAAGGAAACTATTTTAACATAATAAAGGCTATGTATTAAAAGCTCACAGCTAACATCATGGCAAACTGAAAGCTTTCCCTCTAATATCAGGAACAAGACAAGGATACATCTCTTGCCACTTCTATTAAAATGTAGTAGTGGAAGTCTAAGCTAGAGCAGTTAGAAAAGAAAAAATAAGAAAGGAAAAAATAAAAAAGCATCCAAGTTAGAGAGGAAGAAGTAAATTATCTCTACAGAAGACATGACCTTATATGTAGAAAATCCTAACAATTCCACACAAAAACTGTTAGAACTAGTAGATTAATTTAGCAAAGTTGCAGAATACAAAACTAACACAAAAAAATCACCATATTTCTGTACATTAACAATGAAAAATATGAAAAGGAAAAAAATTAAATCCTATCTCAGTAGCATAAGAAAGAACAACATAATTAGGAAGAAATTTAACCAAGGAGGTGAGAGACTTACACACTGAAAACAACAAAGTATTGCTGTAAAAATACAAAGAAATAGAAAAACATCCCATCATGGGTTGGAAGACCTAATATTGTTGAAATGTCAACATTATACAAAGCTATCTGCAGATTTAATGCAATCCTTAATAAAATCCATGTGGCTTTTCTTTTTTTGGTAGAAATAGAAAGAAAAGACATTTAAAATTCACGTGAAATCTGAAAAGACCCCTAATAACCACAACAAACGTAAGAAACAAAAATAAAGCTGTAGGTCTCATACTTCCTGCTCTCAAAACATATCACAAAGTTATAGTTATCAAAACAGTGTGGCACTGGTATAAAGACAAACATATAGTCCAATGGAAAAGAATAGATAACTTAGAAAGAAATTGACAAATACACAGTCAACTGATCTTTCATAAGGGTGCCAAGAACATACAATGGGAAGAAAATTGTCTCTTCATCATATGGTATTGAGAAAACTGGATATCCACATGCAAAAATAAATAAATAAATAAATAAAGTTGGAGTCTTACCTTACACCATATTTAAAAATTTAATTAAAATTGAACTAAAGTTCTAAGCATAATACCTAAAACTATAAAAACCCAAAAAGTAAACATAGGGGAAAAGTTTCCTGACATTGGATTTGGCATTGATTTATTGGATATGACACCAAAAGCAAAAATAGACAAATGGGACTACATCTAACTTAAAAACTTCTGTACAGTAAAGGAAATGACAGAGTAAAAGGCAATCTACAGAATGGGAGAAAATAATTTAAACCATTAATCTGATAAAGGGTTAATATCCAGAATTTATAAAGAACACCTACAATTCAATAGCCAAAACTCAAGTAACCCAATTAAAAAATAGGCAAAGGAATTGAATAGACATTTCTCAAAAGAAGACATACAAATGATCAACAGGTGCATGAAATGGTGGTCAGCATTTCTAATCACCAGGAAATTTCAAATCACACCCGTTAGAATGGCAACTATTTTTTAAAAAACAAAAAAGTGTTAGGAAGGATGTGGAGAAATTGGAACCCTTGTGCACCGCTAGTGTGAATGTAAAATGCTACAGCCACTATGGGAAGCAATATGGCAACTCTTCAAAAACTTGAAAATATAATTAACATATAATCCAGAAACCCCACTTCCGGGTATATATCCCAAAGGATTGAAAATAGGATCTCGAAGAGATATTTGCACACCTACGTCCACTACAGCATTATTCACAATAGCCAAGAAATTGAAGCAATCTAAGTGTCCATTGATAGATGAATGGATAAAGAGAATATAATATATATGTGCAATGTAATGTTATTCAGCCTTTAAAAAGAAGAAAATCCTCTCATATTAGCATATGAAAATCAATCAACATGAAGGACATTATGCTAAGTGAAATAAACAGCAACAAAGAGACAAATACTGCATGATTCTGCTTATATGAGGTATCTAAAGTAGTCAAACTCTTAGAAACAGAGAGTAGAGTAGTGGTTTCTGGGGGTTGGGGGTGGGATAAAGGGGAGTTGTTAAACGGGTACAGAATTTTAATTTTAATTTTAATTTGTCAAGATAAAAGTTCTAGAGATTGCACACAAGGTACATATAGTTAACACTGTATTGTGCACTTAAAATGGTTAACGTAGTAAAAATTTTATTATGGGTGATTTATCACAATAAAAAAAATGGGACATGAGGAAGCTTTTGGGTCATATGGATATGTTCATGATTTTGATTATAGTGATTATTTCAACTCCCTTCTATCCCTCTCCCAACCCATAGCAGCCACTACATCTATTTCATGGATGTAATCATGTCAAATTTTACCATGCTTTATGCTTTAAATATGCACAGTTTATTTGTATGTCAACTATATTTCAATAAAGGTACTTAAAAATCAACATGGCATATCTCAATTTTTTTCAGATTTAATCTGTTATTTCTTATGGAACGGCTTGATCCATGTTCTTGGTTATTTTAAGGAGTTCCTGGCATTTGAGGTTGTTGTTTCTAAGACAGCAGTGAATATACATGTCTATACTCTGCACTCATTCCTTCAACTCTAAAAACACTATACCTTCTAAAATGAGGCCAGGCGCTATCAGAAAAAGGCAGATGGGTTTAGGTTTACAGGGGCTAGTAGCATTTATTTCAAGCACACTCTCTTACAGTTGTCACTCCCTTATCCTCACCCCACAGTGTCTAGGAACTGGTACAATAAGTGGTGCCTAGTGGTGGCACCAAACCTACATATGGTTTATGTAGTGGGGTCGTGGTGCTAAGACATAGGTTTCTGAAGTAGCCTTACAGCTGGCCAAGATGTAATCATAATTCTGATTATAAAAGTCCTTCACAGTTAATGCTGTGCTAACCAAGGGCATTCACAATGTACCTTAGGATTTCAACTATAGAGCTGGGGCATCTTCTCATCGGGAGGCATTCATGGAAGACAAGACAATGCTCAGACCTACTAAAGGCTTACATTGTCACTGAAGTTTTGGGGATAGGTGCTTGATGTTACTGTTTGCCATCTCTGCCTCCAATTTGCTAGAGAAGTTTTCTTTCTGAGTACATCAACACACTATCACTCCAGGATACTGGGGTTGCTTCAAACTTTGATAGGCTGTATTCCATGGCTGATTAATTCCTATAAAGAGAAAATCTCTTTAAGACTATGTTTTTCACCATCATTCCTAGGATTTGTCAAGGCAATCAAGAGTATTTCAAAACATACTAGTGTTAGTTAACATTAATGTGAACTTCCCTTCATCTTGAGGTGTCAACAACCTATAGTATTAAATATGTATGGGGTCCTTTTGGACCTCAGAGATAGTAGAATGTAAGAGAATCTGTATTCATCTACCCAGGGAGATGAGACACACTGTGTTTAGATGAAGCTAAACATTTGAGTAGATTGAAATAACCTCCACAAACACCAGGTGTTTTTAATAACGATATATTGACCTTCTTTTTAAAGACTCGAACATCTGGTTGATTACATTTTTCTGTGGCTTTGGGTAGATATAGCCTTAGGCATGACAAATGAAAATAACGACAATGTAACATTGACAAAGTTAAGAATGCATATGGCTTATTTGTACATATTTAAATGCATTTATAATTTTAAAGATGGAATAGGATTATGGATGATTTCTGTGATTGTTGATTAATTGATTCTGCTAAAATATATTTTTTGAAAAATATTGAAAAACACAGTCATTTAAGAAATAAAAAGAGCAACATAAACAATTGAAAATACAATAAGGTAAGTAAAAAGGAATTAGAAAATATAAGAAAATAGGAGAAAAAAAAAAACAGGAAAAAGGTGGAATGTACAGAATTGACCAGGAAACCTTTCCAATGTATGGAATATGAACACTAGTATTTTTGAGGCTGAACATGCATGAAATTTGACATTTAGATAGTATATATTTTGTTGCAATTTTTCTAATATAACATAAGCCTAAACTATTCCCCTTAGGAAGTATTTACAGATTGTAACTTTTGAGGGTTTAAAGTTTAACTCCCTTTCTGTTAATTTAATGCATCGGTAAAACAAAGGTGAATGCATAGAAGTAGAGCATTTTTTTTTTTTAAGAGACAGGGTCTTGCTACGTTGCCCAGCTGGACTCCAACTCCTGGACTCAAGCCATCCTCCCGCCTCAGCCTCCCAAGTAGCTGGGACTAGAGGCATGTGCCATTGTGTCCAGGTATTTTTTAATTTAAAAATTAATTTGAAATCATTTCGAACTCATAAAAATGTTCAGAATAGTACTTTTGCACCAACCTGATAGAAATCTCAAATACCCGTAATTTCTTAAATGTTAACATTTTACATAACCACAGTACAATTATCAAATTAGGAAACTGATATTAATATAACATTATCATCTAATCTATCATCTAATCTAATATAATATCATCTAATCTATAGTCTATAGTTTAGATGATAATATTATATTAATATCAGTTTCCTAATTTGATAATTGTATATCAAATTGCATATCAATTTGATATACAAATTAATGTTTTACAAATTAATGCTTTTTTCTGGTCTAGGATCATACATTACCATTAGTTTTCATGTCACGTTTAATCTGGAACAATCCCCTATTCTTTCTTTGTCTTTTACGATTCTGGCACTTTTGAAGAGGACTGGCCAGTTATTTAGTTTTGTAGAATGTTCCCCAATCTAGGCATGTCAGACATTTCTTCATGATTAAGATTACCATGGAATGATGTGTTTATTTCAGTGAAGCATCAGGAACCACATGATTAAGATTTGTCCCGTTACTAGTTGATGTTAATTTTTATGACATGATTAAGGTTGTGTTTGCCTGTTTTCTCCACCCTAAAGTTATCATTTTTCCCTTTGGAATGAATAAGTATCTTGTTGGGAGATCTCATTTATACTTTCGCCCACTAATATTTTTAACCAATTTGTGAGTCTTGCCTAAAATATTTATTGTTTGTCAAATAATAATTATATATATTAGTTGGAATACTAATGTAAGAAAAAATTGTTCTTTCTCATATATTTATTTATTTGTTTGTGTCAGTATGGACGGATAGAACCTTATCTTATTCTATGGATTATAATCCATTACTATCTTTATTATTTTGCTGTTCAAATTATCTCAAATTTGGCTGCCAGGAGCCCCTTCAAGATGGCTCCTGTGTCCTTTGGACAACTGCCCATCAGTTCTTTTTTAAAGCCCTGCTTTCTCTCCTGGAATTATAAGAGGTTCCTCTGATATTTTAACTCTCTGAGTCTTCGAATTAGCCATTTCTCTAGGAATCCTGTTGTTTTTATTGGAGAATGATATTTTGAATCTAACATCTTGGTATTAGGGGTGCTCACGGCTACTGAAGGGCCATTGCCTTTACATTCTCTTAGCAGACAGATATTTTCTAAACCTCTCTCTCTATATATTTTATGTCAGTGCTTTCCAGCCAGGAATATATCTGTTGTTGAATAAACTACTATTACTCCTTGCAATGAAGGAGGCTGCACGCTGTGGAGAATCATGATGTATTTTAGTAAGTTGATACAAAAGAACTTATTACAGTGTTTGGACTCATGTTAGGTAGTTTGGGAAGAGATTAAGGAAGTAGGGCTTTGCTCTTGGATGGATGCTGTCAGGAAAGGTAATTCTCTGGGAATCTTACTGAATTTTATCTAGAAGGAGAAAAGACTAGAAGGAAGTTAAAGCTGCAATTTGAAAAGAAGCAATCATTTATTACCTTAACTTGGGCTGCTATGACAAAATGCCGAGGCTTAGACAATGGAAATTTATTTGCCATGATTCTGGAGGCTGGAAGTCCTAATCAGGGTGCCAGCATGGTCAGGTTATGGTGAGGGTTCTCTTCCTGGCTGGTAGACAGCTGCCTTTTTACTATGTTTTCACATGGTGGAGAGAGAGGAAGCTCATGTCTCTTTTGAAGGACAATAGTCCCACCATGGACACCCCGCTCTCATGACCTCATCTAAACCTGATTACCTCTCACAGGACCCACCTCCTAATACCATGATATTGGAGGTCAGGGCTTCAACATATGAATTTTGGGGGGTCGCAAACATATACAGTTCTTAACACTTACATAAGCCAAAATGGAGGGATGTTTGGTTATTTATGTGGTTTGCAGTGTTCTTGTTTTTGTCTGTGCTTAAACAAGGCTACAAAGTGTCTTGGTTTTTTGTGTATCACTTCAGAATCCTTAGCTGCTATAGGACAGTTAGAGAGTGGTCTTGTCTGCTATTGATGCTCTGTGGACTCATTTGTATTTAACAGAACATCAAAGCCTAGCTATGAATGACATCCAGTTCCTGCATGTATTCATACACAGTATTACATTCAGTTCCTGGATGTATTCCTAATAGCATTCTTTGAGATGAACTATTCTTTGCAGTTGAGACACATCAGCAAACATCTTATGTCTATGATGTGAGTGAGAGAAAAGGAGGAGGTCAATTTATACAGAGAATGAAGAACAAAGCAGATATCTGGAAAAAGCAAAGGCAAAGTTTCCACAACTTTCTAGACCTTGGTTCAATCTTGCTGAGTCTCTGAAATGTTTCAATTCTTGAATGCCATGAAATAGCTCTGTACCCTCATGATGGTTTCAATGGTTTGTGTTTAGTTGGGTTTCTGGTACTTGTAACCAAAAGTTTCCTAATGAATAAAATAGAGAAAAAAATGTCACAAAAGTTGTAGTGTACCAGAGATAAAATTATACAGCAGACAACTTGGAGGTTATTTAGATCGCATACCTTCAGACTCAGTGACTTCCTCTCTGAAAACAACGTTCTTGTGTGTATATCCCAAGTCTTCTGAAGCCTGAAGGCAGTGCTGTCTCTTCATCCAGGACTGACAGTCCTAGGACCTTATCTTCTGCTTTGTGTGGTAATTTTTAAATAGCATCTTCTGTTTTACAAAATTATAAAATACATTATAATTGCAGAAAATATATTATTTATGGAAAATAAATATGGAAAACAAAAGTCTCTCAAATATAAGCAGTCTTATATGGTGGTGTTTTAAATTCTAGTCATATATTTATTTTAAACAAAGCTGACATGATTCTTAATTCAGAAGTTTGAATCATTCTTTTCCCTCTCCTAACATTGCATCATAAACATTTTCCCATAAGCTTCAAAGTATTATTCTATTGACTGTATAATATTCCACTGTGCGGTTGTTGCATAAATTATTTTATAGTTCTCTTTTTGTGGAACATTTCTTTCTCTATTACTTTTCTCTATCTTAATCTCTGATTATTTTGTAAGACTAGATTTCTTGGGATGAATTACTGAATCAAAGAATGAAAACACTTAAAAATCTTTTGCTATGCATGGCCAAATTGCTTTCTAGAAAGGTAGTAACTATTTACACTTCTTATCAGCAATGTTTGAAAATGCTTATTTTATTATATCCTCATCAGCAATGATTGTCATTTGTGGAAATCTTTACCAATTTGGTAGACCAAAAATGACCATTGTACTGTTTTAGTTTACATTTATTGAGTCTTTTATATTTATACGTTCATATCCTTTTCTGAACCTTTTTTTCTAGAAAAGCCTTGTTGTACCCTCAAAAATCTATTCTCCCTTTTTCTTGGGTATGTAAGATCCCAATTAGAGAATACATTTTCCAGGCTCTCTTGCAGCAAGTAAGACTATATGGCCAGATTTTCACAAATGGAAATGGAGTTGAAGATATGTCTTCAGTACTCTCATTTCTTGTTTAAAAGGAAATCCCTTGCTCAGGTTGTCTCTCCTCCTTGCCACTGCTTGGGAACCAGGTGAAGCAGCAACCAGCTTAAATATTCAGAAACGAACAATGCCCCAGAGAAAACAGAGCAGCTAGATGCAGGAAACCTCAATGACTACATGAAGCAGAGCTACCTGGAGGGAGCTGCTACCTTCTTTGTTCTTACATGAGAAAAAAATGAAATCCTATCTTAGTGAAACCATTTATTTTGTCATCTTCAAGACAGCAGGCTAATCATTATCCTAATCTCTATTTGATGGCCTGATGTTTTTCTCAGTGATTTTTAGAGTCTTTACTTAAAGTTTCAACCTTATTTTGTATGTTACAAACATTTCTCCTAGTTTGTCACTTGCTATTTAATGTGGTTTGAGATATTTGGATAAATAACAAATAAAATCATTATATGTAAAAATCAACCATTTCCTTTTTGCTTTATTTTATTGTATTTATACTGAAAGAGTTTTGTCCTGGCCCAATTTTATATATATATATATATATATATTTTTTTTTTTTTTTTTTCTCGCTCTGTCGCCCAGGCTGGAGTGCAGTGGCCAGATCTCAGCTCACTGCAAGCTCTGCCTCCCGGGTTTATGCCATTCTCCTGCCTCAGCTTCCTGAGTAGCTGGGACTACAGGCGCCTGCCACCATGCCCGGCTAGTTTTTCGTATTTTTTTAGTAGAGACGGAGTTTCACCGTGTTAGCCAGGATGGTCTCGATCTCCTGACCTCGTGATCCGCCCGTCTCGGCCTCCCAAAGTGCTGGGATTACAGGCTTGAGCCACCGTGCCCGGCCGCAATAATATATTTTCTTCTAATGTGCCTAGTAAATTACACTCAACCACACACACACACACACACACACACACACGAGAAAATACGTCTGCTAGTATTTTAGTATGACTTTGGCTAGTATAATCATGAGTGATTTTTGTTTATGTTTTCCAAATTGTCTATAAATTTGTATGCATTTTTAAAATTAGAAGGAAAACTATTTTAAATGATGCTTTTGTGTGGAGTGGGTTATGCACAGAGAAGAAAATGTTCCTATGGAAAAATGTCTAAGGAAGCTAACCTAGAGCAAAAGAGAATACAGAAGGGAGGTTTGTCTTTCCAGGTATATTTTTGTATATTGCCTGTGAGGAGGAATAATCTGGATAAAAGAAACTAAAAGACATTTTGTTAAATGGTGAGATTGATTATGAGCCGAGAAATGGCACATTAATTTCCAACTATTTTAAATTAAGTTTAACTCAGAAGTGCTGTTCAGGAAGAGATTTGTTTTTCCCTAATTTGTATTTGTTACATATTAATAAATGTTAATTTAGAAAAATTCAGAAAAAAAACCACTGAATAGAAAAAGGAAAATTTGTATTCATCTACATTGGTACTCGAGAAAATCATTACTGACATTTTAGTGAATATGCTTTTAGACTTTTTTCTAAACAAAGAGAACAAATTAAATATATATCTACTATTTTTAAAAGAAAGAATATACAACATTATTTTGTAACTTATCTTTCTTATTGAACTATAAATGTTTTATTAAACAGAAATTGCTCTATTTAAATAAAATTAAACTGAAATTAAATTAGCTTTGAGAACTTCATGATAGCCCTGGAGATCACTGACAACTTGCAGGATTTTGAGAGCGGGTCTGGGACTGTCTCAACCAGAAGATTCCAAACAATGGCTCAACAGTCGAGTGGCTTTGCTGACACTACCATTTTAGCTCCAGCATTCTGAATTCAAAACACATGCATCAATGCAGTTTACAAAACAATTGGGTCTTTAGATGCTCTTCTGTTTCTCGGCTTAATATTTTTAAGCTTTTTTAAACCATTACAAATATAATACAAGGTACCCTGATATGAATAGTCTTGTTTTCTGATTTATCTTTCTGGTTATAATTGCTTTCTCTTATCCCCAGCCTCAGTCATTTTAGCCAGACCTGATTTTAAATAATATGACATGCTAAATAAAATGAAACCCAGGAATTTATGCTGGAACTAGATTAAGTAGACAGTCTGCAAAAAATTAAAAATGTACAGGCACTGGAAGTGAAAAGAATGAGGCTAAGACTCTAAGAGTTAAGTCTGGGTTCTGAAAGGTGGTCTAGGACCGCTTGATCAGCATCATTTAGCTCATTAAATGCGAATTCTCAGGCACTCCACCCCGCTACCCACTAAGGCTTAGTGAATCAGATTCTCTGAAGTTGAAGCCAAGTAATTGAGTCTCCAGGTGATTCTTAGTGCACAAGGTTTTAGAGCCAGAAGTTTAGATTAGAAGTGTAGTTTTGTCTATTTTTATGACATCAAGTTATACCTAGTATTGGCCCCTTCTCTGGCAGCTCAGCTGAAGCAGGTCTCATGACTAATCAACAATAACTTAGCAGGAACACCTTAGATGGATATATAGTTGTGAAAGCAGTATCATGAAGTGGAGCCAAAACCAGGACAGGAATGGTCAGTAGTGGTGTCCAGGACACAGGCCAGCTCAGATGATGAAACATTTACTATAGCTATAGTCCTAAGTTGCCATTAATGGCAGAATCAGTTCAAGGATGGCAACCTAGAAGAATCTAGATGTAAATAGGGGGCACTGCCTATTATATGCAGCCATGGGAAAAGTCAATCTAGGAGACAGATAGGTCAACTACGTTTATCAATGAATAGGAATCATGACCTGAGACGTCCCAGGCCTGGCATGACCAAGTTAGACAGCATCCTTGCCATCAAGAAGCCAGCCCTCTGGTGGAGAGACAGTGGGCAATTTAGTTCTCAGTAACTGAAGTGACACCTGGCAGCCAGATCCCAGGGAGGATCTGGAGGGAAGGTGCACATGACTGGATGTAGAGCAAGATTAAAGGAAGGACAGGTTACATTCATTTTCTATCGCTCTTCGACATTGTGTTTCAGTTTCATTTAATACAAAACCACAGGGGGAATTGAGTTTGTTTTGAGAATGAAGAACACAGCCAGACCTCAATCGTTTGGATTTTATTAGTTGGAATTAGTGATAATTGGAAAGTGGTTTAGCTGAAGTTTATCTAAGTTCATCTATGGAAGAAAAACCAAAAAAAAAAAAATTCCCAAACAAATGGATTTTATAAACTTGACTAAACCTACTTTCAGACATGTTCAAAGTTCTCTATTAGATATAAGCAAATCAAAAGCTAATTACAAATCATTTTAGAGCTGTCCCTAAATTTGCTACTAGTAACTCTAGTTCATGGAAGTAATTATTTAACCTAATTCGCAATAGTTCTGGTGTCTGAGAGTAATAGAACTGCATTTCTTTCTGAAGTGGCATATACTTCTTTTTCCTAGTTTTTTCCGGTTAAGGCCTTTTCTCCTCTTTCTCCCTCTCCTTCCTTCCCACTCTACCCCTTTTCATCTTCTTTCTCCTATCTCCTTGTTCCTTCTGTTTTTGTTTGTCTCCTCTCTTTTTCCCTCAATCTCTCTCTCCATCCCCTCTTCATCCTCTCTACTTCTCTCACTGCTGTTTTTAACCAGCAGTTGAGAGGTTTATAACTGATGTATGCTTACCATATAAGAAACTGAGCAATCAAAATGTTTCGAAGGTGCGAAGTCTTCCTTTCTCCATTGCTTTAGGGTGAGGCTGGCAGACATTGAAAATGTCTGCCTTCTAAGCAGCATCCTTGGGACTAGCCACCCACGATGCCCAGCAATAGATTTAGAAGCTCGGAAGCCCACGGGAAGTCTCTGTCTTGGCTTTTTCAACCTTTTTACATAAGCCAGTTAATAATTTAAATGACACGCATTGATTACCGTGGAAACAACCATAATACATTTTCTTAGAGAAATAAAGATTTCTGGTGGCAATTTATTAATGCTAAATTAATCCAGAAGGAAAAAAATAATTTGCACACACATTCTTCTTGAATGAAAGAATCTTTACCATCATGAAGCGATTTTAGCTGTCTCATCCCTAATTGCCACTTGGTATCTCTCTCTCTCTCTTACAGTTTCCTAGTGTTCTCTTTGTTTTTAATTGGTGATTCCAACCATCTGGATCCACTAGCTTATGAAGGCATGAGAGAGAAATAGAACATAAAAGAAAACAAACTTCACCCATTTCAATCAAGTCCACATCTGAAAGCTTCCATATTCCACAGCATTTCCTATGCTATAGGAAATATGGTGTCAGAATAAGCCAAGCTGAAAGGAGATCTGGGGATGAATGAAAAGAAAAATGCTAATGCCACGTCAGTGTTAAGGCCTGGGCTCCGAGCTATTTTTGGGAGAGGCTGTCCAGATGCACGTGAGTTTTCCATATGGTGGAGGAAAGGACCTAGAGGGTTTTATGATGGGAAGTCTGGGCCTTGCAATCAGACCCATCTGGGTTTGAACCCTGGCTCAGTCATGTTGAATCCTGCAAATTGGGACAGGACTTTATTTCTGTCTGAAAATGTTGGAAAAACATAATTGCAATTATTAAGTGAAGTAAAATATGAAAATTCTTTGAATGTGTCCGCCAAACCTTATGCGTTGGAAACTCAATCTCCAGATTGATATGTTGATGAAGTTTGAAGGTAAGCCATTGGGAGATAATTAGGGTTTGACAAGGTCATCAGGATGGGGCCCCCATGATGGGACTGGTGACTTTATAAGAAGAGAAAAACACACTGGCAAAGTTTCTGTACCTCACCATGTGATGCTTTCCACCATGTCTTGACACAGTAGGAAGGCCCCCACTGGATACATTCCCTGCACCTTAGACTTCCCAGTTTCCAGAACTATAAGAAATTTCCTTTCTTTAAATGTGACCTAGTTGTAGCTATTCTGCTACAGCAATAGAAAATGGACTAAGTCACTCCTCACTGCTATTTTAAAATACTGGTTTAAAACTTGTATAGGTTGAGCGTCCCTAATCAATCAATCAGAAATTGGAAATGCTCCAAAATCTGAAACTTTGAGTGCTGACACGATGCCACACATGGAAAATTCCACACCTGACCTCATGTGATGGGTCACAGTCAGAACACAGGCCTGCAATACACAGTTTATTCAGCTTTCTTAAACAGCATGCTCGTAGCAATAAACAGAAGCAAGGGTGTGGAAGGTTTTCCAAAGTTTAGCATTAAGGATACCATATATGCTATTGCCAACACATGGAACACAGTAAGTATAGACAAACTGTGCATGCCTCCTACAACTTCTGGCCTGCAGTTATGTTTAGTGATAGTGATGAGCAAAATGGCGACTTTGAATGATTCCATATCTCAAGTGAGAAAAAAAATGATGTCTGACACCATTACATATGCAAAAGTCGACTTTTCAAGGCTATCAGTAAGCTGGAAAGGGGCCGGGCGTGGTGGTTCAAGCATGTAATCCCAGCACTTTGGGAGGCCGAGACGGGCAGATCACGAGGTCAGGAGATCGAGACCATCCTGGCTAACCCGGTGAAACCCCGTCTCTACTAAAAAATACAGAAAACTAGCTGGGTGAGGTGGTAGGGCGCCTGTAGTCCCAGCTACTTGGGAGGCTGAGGCAGGAGAATGGCGTAAACCCGGGAGGCGGAGCTTGCAGTGAGCTGAGATCTGGCCACTGCACTCCAGCCTGGGCGACAGAGTGAGACTCTGTCTCAAAAAAAAAGGAAAAAAAAAAAAAAAAAGCTGGAAGAGGATATTAAGAAGTTTTAACATCAGTAAGTTCATAATGATGCTCCGGTTGTTCATTGACCAATGGTGAAATAGCCAATCGGTTCTGAATCAAGGTGATCATGATGATAGTGGCAAGAAAGATGACATTGTTAACACGGCAGAAAAAGTGTTTGTAAATGACATGATGAAATGTGTGATGGGTTCATTGAAGGACCAGAGCACACATTCATAACAAAACGAGAAATCAGGTCAGTTTCTAAAACCACAGAGAGACTTCCGAGACAAATTGTTGTTAATGAGGCACATGAGGAAACATTTGGAAAAGCCATCCTGCAGGATGCCTCTTCATCCCTAGAGGACCCACTTTCTGGTCCCTCAACTGCTTTTGATGTTTCTTCTTACCTCAAAAAATAAAACAGTGTACAGTTAACCTTTTCATTAAAACACAGCATTGCAGGTGGAGACTGAAAGCCTGCTGTTGTTTGTTGTTGCCGCTGTTTAATATCAGATACAGCTATTCTGATGATGCTACTGTGCTATTTAGTTACCCTGAAAAATAGTATTTTTTCACTGTATTAATGTTATGCCACATTTTTTATTGTTGAGTACTTATGCGTGAATAAGTTTAAGAAAATGATTGCTTATTGGTTAGCACAATGCTAACAGAAATCATCAACAGGGAGCTCTGATCTGGCCAATGAGTGAGGGAGGATTCCTCCAAGGAAGTGATACTTGAGCCGAGATCCTGAGAATGAACTGGAGTTGACTAAGAGATGAGTGGGTCAGATTAGGACAGCCTCGATAAGACCTGTGGCAGCAGAGCACATGTCAAATTTGAGGAAATGAAGAGGCCAGTGTGGCAGGAAAATGATGAGGTTGGAGATTTAGGCAGTTAGCAGATGATGAGGAAGGGACCTGTATGCAAAATGGAGGATTTTGCACTTTATCTCGTGCATTCCTCTAAGTCACGAGTGGACTGGAGAGAGAACAGAGCAGATGTGGAATATCAGTAAGGAGGCTGTTGCTATACCCCAGAAGACAGTGACTAACAACAGGCTGGGACTATGGAGATGAAGAAAAAGTGAATGGATTTAAAACTATATTTAAGAGGCAAAATGGACAAGACTTTTATGATGCATTAGATGTGGGGGTAATGAGAAACAGTTGTTAATGATGAATCTTAGGTTTATAGAATTTACTACAAAAGAAAAACTACAATAAGCTGAGAGGGATGTATGATTTCAGTTATATAGCTTTTGGAATTCAGTTTTGTACACCTTGACTTGAAGTGCCTCTGAAACATGACAGCACGAATTCTTTCTCCTCTCCTATACTGTAAGGCCCACAAAGTCAGGGATTGTGTGTCCTTTTTTCTTTTTCTTTTTTTTGTAATCACCACGTACCTGTAAACTACATCATTTGGCACATAAAAGGTGTACAATAGATTTGTTGACTGATGCAAAGAGCTTGAATTCTTGCTTGGGGGGTGAATTTACTGAAGAATCTGAAACCGTCAATACCAGCAGCTGGTGCCTCCCATGATGTGACCTCAGGTGTGGCCTCCTCTCTGAATTCAGAAGTTGACCTCAACGTCAGCGCAGTTCCTTTCAGTTCTAACGCTAAGTCAGTCTTGCTGATACAAACAGGTTTCCCAACCAGTGCAACAGCTTCTTGCCAGACCTTGCTTCACCCCATGTGGTTTTCCTCTAAATTTTTGTACTGAGGCATTTCAGTAATGACTTCTCTGCAGCCAGAGTTATTGCCACATATTCATGAGGAATTTGGGCATGTGAAAGTTCCCCAGGTCACCTGAGGACACCTTTAAAGGTCATCATCCTAATAATATTCTTCTCTTTTTCAAAGACCATCATCCTGATAATATTCTTCTCTTATCTATTTCTAGTTAGTGCTCTCTTACTCATGCCCCAATACATTTCCAAAGCTTATTTGTCCAATATTTACTATTGTTTAAACATTCCGTTTAAAAATACAATCTCCTAAGTTCAGTGTGTACCACTGACTTCACACAAAGTGTTTCTTCACTCACAACAAACATAGAATAGCAACCCAGCAGGTCTGATTCTTGCCACTATGTCCATTATTTTCCAAACACACATTTCTTTATTGTTCAATGAATAGCGGCTAACATTTATTAAGCACTTATTCTGTTTTATGTGTTATTCTAAGCACTTTACATGTATTAATTTATTTAATCCTCACAACAATTCTATGAGGCGGGTATTGTTTTTATTTTACAGATGATGAAACTGAGGTAAGAAGTAGTAAAGTAACCTGCCCAAGTTCACTGGACTTGAGCATGGCAGAGCTAGGATTCACATTCAGGTGGTGTGCCTTCGGAATCCTTGCCCTTAAACACACTGCTGTGCGCCCTGTCTACAGCTTTCATCTTATGCTCTGTTACCACCACAGTAAAGCAGAATTCCAATTATATAGCTTGTTTACTCCCAAACCTTTACAGACCATTTCTTTGAATCCAAATGAAGTTTGAACGTTTAGACCCTGTTATTAAAGCTCTTCCTTGGTATATTTCTGACCCACATTTTCAGCCTTGGATCCCCATCCCCTGCATGGACCTAAATCTCTTACCAACAGCTCTTTCACAAGTTCTTGTCTCCATATCTTTGCAGGAAGCACTCCTGCTATCTCCATGGAGAACATTTCCTGTCCTCCAGAACCTGCTACAAATGCCTCCTTCATCATGAAGCTTTCCTTTATGTCCACAACTCTTCATTTGAACTCTTGGAGCACCTTCATGTTTCCCTTGTAATTTATTACACTTTAAAAATATATTTATTTCATAGAATCATAAATATACAATTTTAGAGCTGAAATGGCCTCTAATTATCATCTAGCCCAACAGTTCTCATTCCATAAAAAAACTAGTCAGGCAAAATTAACCATTTTAATTGGAACAATTCAGTGGCATTTAGTACATTTATGATGTTGTGCAACCACCATTTCTACCTACTTCCAAAACATTTCCACTGCTCCAGACTAAAACCCTGTACCCATTCAGCAGTTTCTCCCTATTCTCTGATCTCCTAACCTCTATCAGTCACCAGCCTGTGTTTGGCCCCTATGGATTTCTCTCTCCTGGATATCACTGCTATGGTTTGGATATGGTTTGTTTGATTGCACCAAAGCTCATATTGAAATCTGATTGCCAGAAAGGAAGTGTCGTGACTCTTCTGCAGCCAGAATTATTGCCGTATATTCACAAGGGGCCTAATGGGAGGTGTCTGGGTTATGGTGCCAGACCCCTTATGATGGCTTGGTGCTGTTCTCGCAGTACTGAGTTCTCAACTATTGCAAGACTCAGATTAGTTCTCAACAGAGGGGGTTTTTATAAGCAAGGATGTCCCCAGGTTTCCCCTCTTTGCATGTGTCTCCTTCCCCTTTGACCCTCCCTGCCATGTTGTGAGGCAGCACAAAAGCTCTTGCCAGAAGCAGAACCATGACTTAAGTTTCTCAGCCTGTAACTGTGGGCTCAAAAAAAAACCCTCTTTTCTCTATGATTATCCAGTCTCAGGTATTATTTTAGCAAAAATTAGACTAAGACAGTCACACAATAGAGTCATGCAGCATGTGGTCTTTTGTGTCTAGCTTCTGTCCCTTTGCCTAATGTTTTGGAGGTTCATCTACATTGTACCACATATCAGTTCATTTCTTTTTATGGCTGAATAATCTACTGCATGTACACACCACAATCTGTTTATGCTTTCATCTATTGATGGACATTTGGGCTATTTCCACTTTTTGGCTATTGTGAATAGTGCTCTTGTGGAACACACGTTTGGAGCTGCCTACTCTGCCATTTTGCTGACATCCAGCCTCATTTCTTTTTCAATGAATTTTCTTAGAGGCCAGATGTATAAAATAGACAGAAATAGAGCTTCTCTGGTCAAAGCTGACATGTGGTCCTTGTTCCTCAAGTCGGACCCCAGGGCCTTTCCATGGAATTCTCTGTGGAGCCCAATTTGAAGAATTCTGAATTAGTTGATCTCCTCCATATAATAAATCGATGAAGAAACTGAAGCCTAGACCCTACACTAAAACCAAATACCCGGTTGGTGTCAAAATGTACCTTCATCCCAATATTTTTACTTAACAAGAACGTGATGTAGCAGGAATTAACGAAATTGGGATTAGATGATACCTTTTCAAGATACATAATTTATAATAAATATCAAAAACCTTTGTTCAGGAAGACTTACAGAAGGCCCAAGAAATAAAACCTGACCTCCTAAACTAACTCTCACAAACATGCTTTTCTTTTATCATGAGAGATTTACATACTTTATTCTGTGGAAGTGGTTAAATCTACAATATAGTACAACATAATACCTAGATTCATATTGAAACCACTAAGAGAAACTTAAAACGTTCTGATGTCTGGCTTCAACCTGAGCCCAGTTAAAGGAGAATTTCTGGGGGTGGGGACCAGGCATCAAAATTGAAAAAGATCTCCCCAGGTGATTTTAATGTGCAGGCAGCTTGAGGATCTCTAGCTTTGCTGCAAACACATTTTACTTGCTCACCCTCCCTGGGTATTCAGCTTACCCTTTTTGTGAGGCCAAGCTTATGTGCCACAGGACATTCTGTGCTATTTCAGTTCATACTGCTCTCACCCTTCTCGAAAGAAGTGGGACATTTGTGAGTTTCACTTATTCTTCTTTTAATCACATGCTGGCAAGCATTTTTTCTTGGCTCTTGCACATGTTCGCCTCGTGTCCCAACTAGAATACAAGGTCTTGGTGATCAGGAATAGAATATGTTCTCTCTCTCTCTCTCTCTCTCTCTCTCTCTCTCTCTTTTTCCCCTCTCTTCCTTGCTCCCCTTCTCACTTCTAAGCTACTAGTCCCAAGACCTGTGTTTCTTTGTTATTAAATCATAGTTATCCTGCTATTGATCTAAAGCTGAAGCAGAATGTATTTATGGGATAGTTCTAAGACTAAATGTGATACAAAGTGAATGTGAATGTTCTTTGGAAAGCATGACTTACTATGTACACAGGAGAGATCATATTGCTATTGTAGCTAGGAAGAAAAACAATCATCTCTATTTTTGCTTCTTAGGAATTATACTATAGGGAATTATTGAAGAAAGAAGGATTTCAATTATCTTTTAGGTTTAACTCAAATTGGCTTCAACAAAAAAGGACACTGATATTTTATGATTATCAGGGGATTCACATATCTCATTTAATCCTTGCCACAGTTTGTTAGGGGTTACCTACATTTTATAACTGAAAAAATATATAAATGTTTAATGCCCCAGTTCTAAGTGGTATAGTTTGAACCCAGGTTTGCCCCATTCTAAAATCCATATCATTTTATCCTATCCATATGTTTCTTTACTATTAAGATTTAGAGTGCATAACAGTGACAATTGTGTGGTTAGGATTTCTTATTCCAAGTTGTATAAAATTGATATGGTAGAAAAGGGTACATTTTCATGGAATAGGAAAAAATGAATTTCCTACAAAATAAATATAAATGGGACTAAAAGATTGAGTGGTCTTGGTGGAGAATTATCTTCTCTTGACACAGGTTCACCATCCACAACTCAGATTTCCCTTATAGAGTGGTCCTTAAGGCATGAGCCTTCTGCCTTTTCCCACTCTTTCTATGGGTCTACTTGTTGCATCCGGTATTCAATGCGCAGAGGGGAAAAGCAAGGAATAACAAGAGAAAAATAAATTGTATTTGTAGTTCTGACTATCTCTGTTTGCTTTAAGTCTAGAGATTCTGGTCAGTCTTTGAACAGGAAGCTTAATAGCTACCCATCTATAGTGACTGGAAAGACTCCAGGATGACCTCCTTATCAAAAATATTTCGCCAAAAGCCCTAGAATTCCCAAACTAGGCACATATCTGTAGCTCTTGGAAGGTTTGGAGGGATCCAAAGAGTATCTACTAGAAATAAAATGGCTTTGAAAGGGCTGGCAACTCAAGCTGATCATGACGGGAACCAGGATGAGGCAGAAAGAGCATCAAGCAAAGCCTTCATTAAAGAGCAGAGGCAAAAAGTGACTAGGACTGAAGACTCACTCCTCCATGTCCACCTCAATCAATCCTAGACATTACATCCTCCGATAAGACTGCCTGAGAACCACATGCAGTGAACAGCTCACTCCAGACACTCCTTGAATGGGCCATTCTTGAGCAACCAAGACCAGATCAAAACACTCCTTCTTAGGTCCAGACTCCTCAAACAATCCTTCCTAGCAAGGTAATGAATAGGAGGCTTCTGGCAAGCACCTGAGGGCCAACTCCTGTCTTTCAGACTTGGGTTTCAGGAAACAGCTTGGGAGGATGCTATCCAGGCCTAAGTAACTCCTGGGACTTGTCTTGGAATCCGTGGGATAGTGGAGGCTAAGAGGGATTAAAGCTGCCCTGAAACCCTGTAGCCTGAGGGGAATTTGGGAGTGGAAGAGGAGGGGCTAGATCAGCTCAGCTGCTTTACCTTCCCAGATAATCCATCACTGCCACTGTAGCTGCAGGAAAGCAATCCCACAAACTGTCTGCCTGGAAGGAAGGATAACCTGCCGCGGGCTTTTATTTTCAGTTGAATTATAACACTTACCTTCTCGTATGGCCTTTCATCAAGAGGTTTAAGTGTTTTTCTTTCTGTGGGTCTTACTGACCACGTTTCCCCCATTCATTATCAGCATAGGGGCCTGCCATGCTGAACCCATGTGCAGCCCTCCCCTCCCCCAATTCCCCATCCCCCGGGGGCTCCTTAGCAGCAACAATTTTCTAATTCAGAACAGACTCTCCTCTGAGCAATTGATCTTACACGTACATTACAACTGGCTTTAACAAGAGTTACCAAAGGCAGGGATTTCAGAAACAAGATGTGAACTCTCCCAAAAAAATGGGGACAATAAATACCTCCAATATCTTCGCATTTACATGTAGTATTTGACTCTGTGCCTTGGGAATTTTCTGTGTGGCTGGGGCTAGGCGGAAGGGTAGCCTGGGAGTTTGGAGTCATTTGAAGATGATCATTAATAGTCTTGTTACCTTTAGGAGAGAACTGTGGCTTGTTTAGGGCCAGTAGAGTGTGGGCTCCTGAAATCAGAATTCCTATATTGTAGTATTGGCTTATCATTGAATTATTATTTATTTTTAATAAAATTTTAATTGACAAATAATTGTATATATTTATGGGGTACAATGTGATGTTCTCATATATGTGTACATTGTAGAAAAATTAAATCAAAATAGTTAACATATTTATCACCTCATCTATGTAAACCAAAAATAAGTCTAAGACCTGCCAATCATCTAAATGGACCTTCCTCTCAGCCAAGAGCATTCCAGAGTTAACCTGAAAAACTAGTTCAGGCCACGATGGAAAAAGGGGTCAGACATGCCTTGTCATACCACTCTAGTGTTAATGTCAACACAGACCTTAAGTCTGATAAGAAGCATTTACCTCTGTTCTCTCTGAATTTTCTCTGAAGCCTGTTACTTGGAGGCTTCATCTACATGATAAAACCTTGGTCTCCATAACCCCTTATTATAACCCAGGCATTCCCTTTTATGAATAATGATGCTTTCAACCAATTGCTAATCAGAAAATGTTTAAATCTACCTCTATGATCTGGAAGTCTCCCATTCAAGTTGTCCTGCTCTTGTAGATTGAAGGAATGTAAACCTTACATGTATTGATTGATATTTTATGTCTTCCTGAAATGTATAAAACCAGTTGTACCATGACCACCTTGGGCACATGTCCTCAAGACCTCCTGAGGCTGTGTCACAGGTGCGTCCTTAATCTTGGCAAAACAACTTTATAAATTGACTAAGACCTGTCTCAGATACTTTTAGGTTCACACCTACTTGTCATTTATTTATAGCGAGAGTGTTTAAAATATACTCTTATAGCAATTTAAAAATATACATTATTATTAACTATGGCCACCATGCGGTACACTAGGTCACTGAAATTTATTCCTCCTACCTAACTGAAACTTTGTACTCTTCGTCAATATCTCCCCTTTTCCCATCCCCCTACCCCAGCCTCTGATAACCACCATTCTACTTTCTGTTTGTATGAGTTTGACTTTTCCAGATATCACACGTAAGTGGGATCATACAATATTTGTCTTTCTGTGTCTGACTTATTTCTCTTAGCATAATAACCTCCGGATTCATTCATGTTGTCACAAACGACAGGATTGCCTGTTGCTGGGGATGTAAATTAATGCAGCCATTTTGGAAAACAGTATGGATGTTCTGTGAAAAACTAAAAATAGAATTACCATATAATCCAGCAACTCTACATCTGGGTATATATCTAGAGGAATTGAAATCAGTAATTCAAAGAGGTATCTTCACTCCCATGTTCATTTCAGCATTATTCACAATAGCTGTAATATGGAATCAGCCTAAGTGTCCATCAACGAATGAACAGATAAACAAAATATGGTATCTATACACAGTGAAATACTATACAGCCTTAGAAAAAAATTCTGGTCTCAAATTATTTATATAACCACAAGCAAGTGATTTTAACCTTCTGAACCTCAATTTCCTCATCTGAAAAGTAGAGACAATAATAGTACCCACTTTATAAGATTATTGTAAGGATTAAATGGTCTAATCCATGTAAAAGCTCCTACCACAGAGTCTGATGCAGGATGTGTTTGATAAATGTTTAGCATTATTGTTTATTAATTAATTAATTTATTTATTCCCAAAATCGTTATTGATCATCTATATGTTTGTTGGCTTTACCTCCAAAATAGATCTCAGATCCAATCACTCTTCTCCTCCTCTTCCATCAATATCCTTCAGCAAACTGCAGTTATCTTTGAGGTGAGCTTTTCTAGTAGTCAGTTAACCTTCCACTCTTGTCCCTGTCAAGTTCACTCCACAGCAGAGAGGTATTTTAAAAAGGTAAAGCTGACTACATTGTTTTCATGCTTAAAACAGGCTAAAAGGCCTTGCCTGATTTTTCTACTTCATACTTCTACAATTATTCTATTCTGCTCTCTCTTTCTCCCTCTCTCTCCTTCCCTCCCTCCTGCTTCTTTTTTTTTTTCTATTTCTCCCCCACCTTCTCCTTTACCTTATTTACACTTCCTCTCCCCTTTCTTACTCCCTCACTGATTAAAGTCTAGTCACACTGACCTCTCACGTCAGAGGAAGGCTAGTGCCTCAACAAACTGGTTCTCCGAATGCTCAGTTAGGCTGAAATCTCAAGAGGATGTTTTTCTTTACCCCTTACTGTTAGGTGTAGCCACTGACCACACCTGCCAGTGAAATGAGAATAGAGGAGGCAGGCACTACCTCTAGGCCTAAACCATAAAAGCCCTCCATGCACTGTTTTTTCTTCATCTGCTAGATGGATGCTGATGCTGAAGACAACCTTAGCCATCTACTCTCTTGGCAAATTACCAGTATATATTACAATGTTTACTATAGTCCTCATGCTGTACATTAAATCTCTATACTTATTCATTCTGCATAACTCTCAGTCTATACCTTCTTATCACACACACACACAATGAAAGGTAACTATATAAGGTGAGAGTCATAGTAATTTCCTTGAGTGTAGTAGTCTCTTTACTATGCATGTGCATATCAAGATAAACATATCAAAACATCATGTTGTATACCTTAAATATACACAAAAAGAGAAAACCCTCAGTCATCAATTACACTTTCAGTGAATAAAGAATAAATGTTTACTCTGTCAAGTCACAGAGATCTTAGAGTTTATTATAATTACTAGCATTATCTTAACTGTATGTCCTCCTTCTGTTTCTCAGATTCTTCAAGCTTTCAGTCACTTCAGCAGCTATTCCCTCTGCCTGGGGAATATTTATTCCCCAGCCCTTTATATGGCTGGGTCATGGCTTCTTCACTTCTCAGCTCAAATATTAACTCCTCAGACAGGTTTTCCATAATACCCCAAACCAAAATGTCTGTCCTCTGTCTCTTATGACCTTGAGAACATTTCTCTCAGGTTATATTTCCTTTTTTATTGTCTGTCTCATTAACCAGAATGTAAGAAACAGGTTCCCAACACCTGACTTGGTCACTGTGGAATCCTCAGAGACTAGAATATTGCCCGGAAATAAATAAATGGATTGAATGAAAAAGTGAAAAAATAAAGTATTTAATAGGTGCTAAGTATTACATTAGGATGAAAGAAATGTTTCATCTATTTCATGATAAGAAAATGAAAATTTTTAATAGCATATTCCCAAGAATATACACACTTATAAACAACAGCTTATGAGAAACATGGAATCAAATGAGATGGAAAACATTTAAAAGAAAAGCTGAAACAACAGAGAAAACTTGCAAGAATCTACAGGGCAGTTAATTATTATCTCCATTTTATAGATGAGAATATAGGCTCAGATAATTTTCTACACTTTGTCAAAAATTACACACCTCATAAATGGTTGAGTTAGGACTAGAGGCTAGTCTTTTGACTCCAAGTGCTATGTTCCTAGCATAAATACACAACTTCATTTCCTGCTAAACTCCTGTCCACCTTTCAAGATATAGTTTAAATATCACTTCTTCCTGAGATTTTTCTCTGATGTATATAATACATACCTCTACTCATGAGGTACTAATTAATAAATGTAATGCTATACTGTGCAGTAATTATACTCTCACTAGACTCCTTCCTTTATTTTTTATACATTCTTTCATTTATCCATTTATTCATTCAATAAATACTGTCTACTGTCAATATGTGCTAGATGCTGTGGCTAGAAGAGTAAATAAGAAATAATTCTTGCCCTTGAGGAAATTACTAAAACTAATGAGTGATAGGTAGCCAATCTTCTTGGATCATAGAGAGAGAAGTAGAGCCTGGTTCTCAAATGAAACTAAGCTTACCAGCTTGGACTTCCCATTCCTGGACTTATTTTACAGAAGGGAGACAGTAACTTCTATATTACTTAAGTTACTTTAGAGTGGTCTATTTTACTAGTAACCAAATACTATTCCTAATTGATACCTGGACCTAATATAAAATATTTAATCAGAAAAAAAGTATGCTCATTTAACCATAGTTTTTATAGGTCTGCAGAAAATATGTAAATGAAATAATTTATAGAACCAGACAGGGAAAATGACTACATATCTGTTTCAATTTAACTGAATTGCATAAACTAAATAGCTGCTACTATTCATGTCAAGAACATCAAGTTCCTACGCATTATTCTTTACTGTTGTGTCCAAATGATGCTGTAAATAGCAGGGGAGCTTTTAGCATACTGTCTGTCCCATTCTATTGGGATACACCAGAAGCGCTCCAGTGGCAGAATCATGATGACTGGGTGCCTGTCATGTGATGTCATCACATAAATGTGATATACCCTTTAGTTCATACAGTTCATCTCTGCTCTGGAGAAGGGATAAGTTTCTTGCTAGTTCATTCATATCTTCATTGAAAATTGGCATCTAATGGTGGAAAAGTCAGAATTCTTGGATGTCTCTTGATGTTGAACAGACTCCATACTTTAAAAGGTAAAGGCTTCCAGGGTCTGGAATCTGTGAGGGGAGAGCAAGTGCAATGGCATTTTTCCTTTCAATAAATATTTGGTGGTAGGAAAAATGGAGTTGGAAAAGGAGATTCCCGTTTGTGCTTAGAACAATTGTACATCAGCCTTCTGTGAAGAATTTTTGTCTTGTTCCTTCTAAGTGCATCCAGCAACAAGTTCTCCCCCACTCCCACTCCTTAATTTCTAAGCACTTATTTATCTTAAGGTATTTAGGGGGCATCGAAAGTTGAACACATATGTTTCTGTTTAATTTATAATTAACTTTTCAAATCTGTTATCTTGTAAGAACCATTGGATCTTATTTGTAGCCTTATTTTCTTAAAAACAGGAAGTCCCATTTCGTCTGAAGTGAATTAAAATTCCCTGGCATTCCAACTGGTTTTGAACTTACAGCACAGTTGAACAGAGTGATTTGGAAATTGGGTATAGGTCTCAGAAACAGAGTTGGATTCAGACTGCTAGACTCAGCAAATATTTCTCATTTGTTTTAAGAAAAAAAAAAAAATGGTATCTGGATTCCCAAATTCACTTTTATAGGAAGTTTCAAATGAAAAAACCAGTGACCAAGCTAAATTGCAAAACTGAGAAGATGGTATTTTGAATTACTTTGAACAAAGAACACTGTTTTAAATTAAAGCTGCCTTGAAAGTTTGTATGAACCACAGAACTTCTCGGTATCTTAGTTTACCAGCCGGCTCAGAAACCTGAGAGAAAAAAATTGGGAAAAAACACAATGTGGTTTAAACTACTATTTGGAATAAGTATTTCTTTTGCTTTGTTAAATTCAAGACAGATCTCTTCTTGAGCTGAAATGCTCTTCTCCACTTATAGAGGTATGAACACCAGGGACATAGCTTAGGGTACAACCGGGTTGCTATCTCATGGCTCTATTCTTTTGTCTGGGCATCAACCTTGCTGATGGAGAGAAAAAGCATGGGGTTGGGGAAGGCCTGGTGGGACAGAGGCAGTATTTCCTCCTCTGAGCAAACCAGCCATTCTAGAATGAGAAAAGGAAAGTGAATGCATTATCCTCTCTTAAAATCCACTTGATTCCTGAAGGCAAGGAACTGAATAATTGGCAGTAAGCAACTAAGCAGTAAGCAACTAAGAGGGTAATTGTCTCCATGTTTTGATGTGCATTACAATAGTTGCACATCAGTGTCCTTATAAGTTTAGCCACAGAGGAACTTTCCACCTGGGTCGGTGGAAGACTGTATATTTCAATTATAGTCATATATATGTATAATATATATATCTTCCACCGACCCAGGTGGAAAGTTCCTCTGTGGCTAAACTTATAAGGACACTGATATATATATACACACATATATATACACATATATATACACATATATATACACATATGACTATAATTGAAATATATAATATATAATATATAATAATATATTTCAATTGAAATATATAATATATAATTGAAATATATAATATATTTCAATTATATAGGCCAGAATATATATACATATATATGTATGTGTATATGTATCTATGTGTGAGCAAGTTTGTGCTGCCTCTAAATTCATATATATATATATATATATATATTCTGTCATATAGTCTTTATGTAATGTGGCATTGACACTCCTTTACTGAGAAGTAAAGTTCATATTCCCTCCCCTTAAACCTGGGTGGACCTTTGTAACTGCCTTGATCAAGTATGTGGCAGAAGTAATGTTGCATGACTTCTAACATCAAGGTGCAAAAGGCAACGTTGTTTCTGTCTTGACTTTCTCTCTCATTGGATGCTCAATCTTCAAGCAAGCCAATGAATCTAGAGGCAGCATAAACTTGCTCACACATAGATACACATGGGCTGGGCATGGTGGCTCATGCCTGTAATACTAGTGCTTTGAGAGGCAGAGGCAGGAGGACGGCTTGAGGCCAGGAGTTCAAGACCAGCTTGGGCATGGTGAGACCCCATCTCTACAAAACAAAAACAAAGATACCACATGGAAAGGCCCATGAGGATAGAAACTGAGACTCAACAGCCAAAATCAGCCACCAGATATGTGGTGAGAGAGCCATGAGATGCCTCAGTTCTCCATCCTAAGAGCCAGTTCAGTGACAACATAGGAGCAAAGATTAACTATTTCTACTGAGCCCTATACAGATTGTGGATTTTGTAGCAAAATAAATGATGTAACAATTATAGAGTTAGATAACAGGAATGGGGATCATTAAATGTAAGTCTACAGAGAACTTCCAGTACAGTTAGTATCCCCAGGGGATTGAGTGCAGGATTCCCCAAAATACCAAAATTCATGGATGCTCAAGTTCTTTGTATAAACCCTATACATGTAAACACTTATAACCTGCACACATCTTCTTGTATACTTTAAATAATCACTAGATTTCTTAAAATACCTAACACAATGATAATGCAATGTAATAGCTGCTATACTATATTTTTTTTTATTTGTGTGGTTATTTTTTGTTTTTAATTTTTTTGAATATTTTTGATCCATGATTGGTTGAACCAATGGATGCAGAACCTGTTGATATGAAGGGCTGACTCCCTAGTGTTTATACCAACCTGACTTCTTACTATAGGCTTTAAACTCAAGCTAAAGAAAAGGTAGAATTAACATATTTTTAGTGACATCAAATTGTGTGTGTGTGCCTGAATGTGTCAGCCTCATTTATTTTTCTCCATAAAAGCTAAGGAGAAAGCAAAAGTAATTATCCTTTTCGTGACTTTTAAAAGAACCTGTTTAAAATGAGCCACTAGGTAGAGGAACAGAAAAGAAAGAACCCTTTGGTAATGCTATTTACATTTCCAGCAGCTACTAGCCTGCTGTTTGAGTAACTGTTTTAATTTTTCAATCATAAGCCAAATTTACCGTTGCAGCAAAACAACTTGGTCAAATTTTGCCTAACAGCAATTCTGTAAATTTTTAAATAAAAGAGGAAAAAAGCCCACTAATTGCAACTTTACCAGGTGCTTTTTACACAGTGAAAAAACTTTATCCCTAAATTAATAAAATCCACAGCCTACCAACAGAAATCCAGTTAATAAAACTATTCCTAAAAAGAAAACCTGAAAAATAAAACTTTAAAACTATTTAATATGTGAGGTGTGGGGATAACCGGAGTGGCAGAAAGTGCACAAGAGATAAGGTAACAGAAATCTCAGCCCAGTGGTTTGGATGTGGTATAAGGTCAATGAATGAACATCTGCAGTGATGATGAACCATGATAATGATGAGGAATATAGCTCGATCACTTAGAAGATTATGTATTATCCTTAAATTACTTTCATCACACCTTACCATGCACTTAGAGTTATGGATTTTCTAGATCAGTTCCCTGAAGAGACCCAGTCAGAGCCAACTCTGCCCTACCCTCTTGATTTAGCTGCCTTGTTTCCAGCAGTCACAGGCCCTTGTCACCTTGTTCACCTACATGGCTTATGTATGTCTTGAACCAATACTTCATTTTTACAATCTGCTTTCCAACTTCTCCCTGATCTTCTTGGTGCCTAACTACTATTTTTATTTTCCTTATTCAGTTTACACTAATATATTGGACTTGGGAATTAATATTTCTCCTTTGACTCTGATCTGTGGCTTCCCTCTGAAGCTATACTTTGATCTCGCCCATTTAATAATGCTGTTTCCAGTCTCCCTCGGTCCAGTCCAGGGCTGCCCTTCTCTCCTATTCTTGGCATCACTTCATGTGGCTAGCAGCCCGGCTCTACAAATGGGATGTAGTCAGGGACCAGTTTAACAATCATCAAGACAGATTCTTACTGCATAGATATGAAACCACAACCCCAAAGAGATGGAAGCCCTATATCGGGTTACATACTCAGCATCAAAAGGATCAAACTTACCCTTGATCTCTTGAATCTACTCGTTTTCTAATTTTATCTTTACATATCACTGTGTTTGCTTCCTTACACTTGAAACCTGGTCTATCTTGGACTATTCAAAGAACTCAATAGCCAGATCTTTGTAGGAATATGCAATAAGAGTTCACACAATGTTCTCAGACTTACACATTTTAAATACTATTTCGTATAGGTGTGCACATGGTTAGAACTGATAGCCTACCTGCCTGCTTGCCTGGCCTGTACTTCAATCTAGAGTTTGGTATCACATTAACACTACACTCCCCTAAAGTCAAACTGATCTTGATTCTTCTTTTTCAGTTTTCCAAATGAAAGACTGGTTAAAGACACAAACTTATTGCATACTGCAACAAAATACAATATTTGATTCTAATAGAAAGTTGGCATAGACAACTTCTCCATGGTTCAAGTTTATATCCACCAAAATTAAGGGTTCTCTGCAATTTTTCTGACCACTGTACCTAAGCCCAGAGAAGAGACTGACTGGGAGGAGGAAAGATGCCACTTCTGGGCAGCTAGCAGTGCAGGGCCCTTCCCCAAGAGCTTACTGATAAAATATGCTCTCCTGGAGCTCTGAGATTTAACAAACCTGTGTGGATCACAATGGAGATTTTACACTCAAAGGCTGCAAGTTGAACATGACAGACTAAAAAATGTGTCCATTTGGCATAAAATACCTTGATATTAAAAAATTACTATTCCAAGAGAGTACTATTCCAAGCAAAAGAGGATTATCAAGCCAGATGAGATGTAGAAAGTTTAGAAGTCATCACTTCATCTTAAAAAGTAAAAAGTTGAACAAATTGACAGTTCAATTCTTCTTAAATCTGTCAGAGAAATGAGGTCACAGGCAAATCACTGTTCCCAAAATTGGAGATACAGATAAGCAGAAACAGAGATTTGTAAGTTAGCAAAGCAGAAACCTCCAAGAGAACCAATACTGGGGAAGGAAAACCTAAACTGTAATTGACAAATTGCTAGAGGCTCAGTGTGGACAACTGAAAATTAGAAACTCCAGGAGGACCTAGTCATAGCAGGGGTCCCCACAATTTTGTGAGTTTTACTTACAACATCTCTACTAGGTCCTCAGTGAATTTTAAAGAAAAATTCCCTTGCGATTCCTGCAGGGGTAGGGTAAAAGGACCAATTTTGAAATACACCAGAGTATTCCATTTTTTTAACAAAAGCTGTCCTCTGGGGAATCTATTTAATCAGAGCCTCGCCTGCTGAGGTTTTATTTGAGCTTAACCTACCTGTGGGAAAATGCATATATGTTTATAACTATTACATCTTCCTTTTGATTTGATCCCTTTCTCTATTATATAATGACCTTCTTTGTCTTGTGTAACCATTTTTGAGTTAAAGTCTATTTTGTCTAAGTATATATAGCCTATTTCTTTATTTAGTTACCATTTGTATAGGATACCTTTTTCACTTTCAGTATGTCCATAAAGCTAAAGTGGGTCTCTTGTAGATAGAATATGGTTGGATCTTGTTTTTATCCATTTAGCCACTCTATGTCTTTTGATGGATTATTTTGATCCATTTACATTTACAGCTAAAGTAATTATTGAAAAGAAATGATTAACCATTGCCATTTTCTTAATTGCTTACTGTCTCCTTTGTAGTTCTTTTGTTCATCTCTTCCCCTCCTGCTGTCTTCATTTGATATTTTATACATTTTTGTCATACCTACTTTGATTCTTTTCTCTTTATCTTTTTTGTATCAGCTATGTTTTTTTCTTTGCAGTTACTACAAGGCTTGTATAAAACTTCATATTGTTATGAGTATTTTGAGCTGGTAACAATTTAACCTTGCTTGCACAGAAAAACTCTATACATTTACTCCCTCTACCTCCTCCACATTATGTTCTCAACATTGAAATTCACTTATTTATATTTCGTATCCATTAACCAATATTTTTGGTTATATTTTTTCTTAATGCTTTCGTATTTCAACTTTTGTATTAGGGTTAAAAGTATTTACATACCACCATTACATTATTATATAATTCTTCATTTGTCTGTATTTTTTACGAGTGAGATTTATACTTTTACATGTGTTTATGTTGCTATTTAGGACCCTTTCTCTTCAACTTGAAGAGTTCCCTTCATCATTTCTTGTAAATTAGGTCTAACGGTGATGAACTCTTTCAGTTTTATTGTTTGTCTTGGAAAGTGTAGATCACTCCTTCATTTTGAAGGTATAGTTTTGCTGGTTATAAAAATCTTGGCTGACAAGGTTTTTTTCTTAATTTAAGCTTTAACTATATCATCTCACTCCTTTCTGGCATGCATTTTTTTCTGCTGAGATATCCATTTATTGAGAGTCTTCTGCAGATTCCCCTATGTGCAACAAGTCGTTTTCTCTTGTGTTTTCAATATTTTTTTTTGTCTATGACTTTCAACAATTTAATTATAATATCTTGATGTAGGCCCCTTTAGGTTTAATCTACTTGGGATTTTGGGCTTCATCAATTTGGGTTTTCATTTCTTTCTATAGATTTGGAAATTTTTCAGTCACTGTATCTTTAAATAAGCTTATAAGCTATTTTCTCCTTTCCGTCACTCTTTTCTTTCTGGTGCTATTATAATACATATATTAGCTTACTTGATGGTGTCCCATAACCTCACTTGATGGTGTTCCACAATTCCCAAATGCTTTCTTTGCTCATCTTTTATTCTTTTATTTATTTTTGTTCTTCTGACTGTATAACTGCAAATGAGTCATCTTCAAGTTCATTGATCATTTCTTCAGTTTGATTGAATCTGCTGTTGAAGCTCTTTATTGAATTTTTCAGTTCAGTCATTGTGTTCTTCAACTCCAGAATTTCTGTTTGTTTCTTTTTAATGATGTCTACCATTTTGATGAACTTCTAATTTTGTTCATGCATTTTTTGTTTCATTTTGTTGTCTATCTTTATTTCCTGGCAGCTCAGTAAGCTTCCTAAAGGTGACTATTTCGAATTACTTGTTGGGTAGTTTGCAGATCTCTATTTCTTTAGGGCTGTCTCCAGAGCTTTGTTTTGTTTCTTTTGTCGTGTCATGTTTCTCTCATTCTTCATAATCGTTGTGGACTTGCATTGGGATCTGTTTATTTGAAGAAGTCATCATCCCTTCCAGACTTTACAGACCAACTTATGTATGGAAAGCTCTTCACCAGTCATCCCAGTTAAGGGTTTTGGACAAGCCTGCCTGCTGTCAAGTGGACCTGATGCCAGAATTCATGGCTAGCAGGTCGGTGCCAGTGTCCACAATTGAGTGGGCCCATTGTCTGGGATCATGGCAAAGTTGAATACTCACTTCACTCTCACTTTCCTGGCTCTGTGCCTAGGATTGCAACAAAGCTGGACACTAACTTTACTCTCACTTTTCCCCCATGGGAGAACTCTTAGGTTGAGGGATCTCTCTCAGTGATGCACTGTGTGGGTTATATTCTGGAGCTCTTGTGAAGATATTTTCATCTGTGGATGATTGTCAAATTGGTAAGGGGATAGATGGGGACTAGAAACTTCTACTTCTACACTGTTGTTTTGCTGATTTTGCACATAAGTTTTTATTTTAAGCAGATCCAATTTACAATTGTTTCTTTTATATTTAGTGCTTGGTATGGCCTATCTAAGAAATCTTTGCTTGCTCAATGATGACAAAGACACTCTCCTATATTTACCTTAACATTTTTATGATTTTATATTTTATGAATGGAATTCACCTTCAATTAATTTTGTGTATGGTGTAGCTTTATAGAAAATTTTGAAATCAGATAGTATAAAACGCCAAGCTTCTTTTTACTTTTAAAGATTCTTCTGGCTATTTCTTTCCATTTTCATATAAATTTTAGAATCAGTTTCAGTTTCTTCAGAAAAACCTTTTTGGCATTTTGATTGAGATTGTGTTGTAGATCAACTGAGGACAACTGACACCTTAAAAATGAATCTTTGACTGCATTAAATGTCAAATATATTCATCTTCTTTGCTTTCTCTGCAATGCTTTGAAATTTTCTGTGTATTGTATTTCCAGTCTTTTATTATGTTATTCCTATTTCATTTTTTGGATGCTTTATACATGTTAATGTTAAAATTCATTTTTCTAATTTTTGTTGTTAGTTTCACAAAAATACAATTGATCTGATATATTGATCTTGCATCTTGCAAATAAGCTAAATTCATTTATTCTCATAGTTTCTTTGTAGAGTTTTTAGCATTTTTCATATAAACAATAAAATTTTTTATGAAAATGATAGTTTTATTTATTTTTAAACTCTATTCATTGTAGTTTTCTCTCTTGCTTTATTGTACTGGCTAAGGGATAGCTGCACCACATTAAATGCAAGTATTAAAAGTGGACCTTCTTGCCTTGTTCCTAACCTTCAGGGATAATCATTACATCTTTCTTCATTAATTATGATGTCAGTCATGACTTTTGAAGTTCTCTTACATTACTGGTTCTCTCAGGGATTTTTAAAAATCATAAACTGACATTGAATTTTGTCAAATGTTTTTTCTAACCTATTGAGGTGATCATATGCTTTTTGTTTTAGTCTACTAATGTGGTAAATACATAGATTTATTTTTGAAAATTGAACCAGCCTTGCATTACTGAAATAAATCCCAAGTGGTGGGTATGTTATCCTTTTGGTAATTATTTTGTTCACTTTCTCAGGAATTTGTGCATCTGTGTTCATATGTACTATTGGTCTGTAATGCTAATTTTTTGCTATGTCTTTATCAGGTTTTAATATCAGCATTGTGTTGGCCTCATAAAATCAGTTGGAAGTATTTTTTACTCCTTTTTCTACAGTGAGGCTGTTCAGTAAGTGTAGAATGAATATCACACTACAGGCAGAATCAGGTTTCTTTTTCTGCATTGCTGTCTTTTCCATTCATGTCAACTTTTACTAGTTTCTCCAACAAATAGACAAAAACCAGGTATGACTCACACAAAATATTCATGAATGTACAAAATACTATTTAAAAGTTTGGACAGTGATAGTGTCACAAGAAAGGGTCACACAATAAAGAAATAAACAAGAAAGGGTCACACAATAAAGAGAATAGAATTGATAATTCTATTCTCAATTATCCTTGGTGTTCACCCTTGCTTCCAATAAGGTTCTTTTTCCCTTGTTTTTGTCCTCCACATGACACCTATTTTCTTCTCCCTCCTTTGTTTATATTTTAGCTTTCCATCTTTGTCTCTAAAAAAAAAAAAATTCTTATTTTCATCCAGTACAGAGTAATTGTATCATTTCCTATTATATTCTGAACCCTAAAATACATAGGCTCTTAATAGCTTGCCTTTATTTCTAAGCACAGAGCAAGGTATTTTTCCAAATAGAGAGTGTTCCCTTTTTAAAAAGAATTTTGATGCTAGATGATAAGATAGTTTTATTACATAATCCCATGAAAAATATATGTATGTGGCATGTTGGTCTTTAAGGAAATGTCTGCTAGAATTTCCCTATCAAGTCTGGTAGTCCTCTGTAACATGCCCCTGATACCCCTAGAAGAGGAAAATATCCTCATACTGCTCTCAAAACTTTCTACAGTTTTTGATGTCACCTGGACAAAGTTAAAAAATTCTTGGCATTTTAGCTGAGCATATGCAGAAATTTTGGTGACCAGTTTACACACTGGCTTGAAAGATTGCTTTTATAATTGCCAGAGTAGAGTGGCAGGGGTAGAGCTAGCATCCAAAGCCTTATATGTCTTCTTAAGAGAGTGACAAGATCTCTTAGCTGGGGGATACAACCACTGGTTTCTGTGCTACTTCTGCCATTAACCTGCTGTAAAATCTAGCATGTTTCTCCTCCTTCTGGACCAGGTTTTCTTGGACATGAAGTGAAATAGATGGCTTAGATATAAGTATAGAGTCTAAACTTAAGACTCTGAATGGTATTAAGTTCTAAAATCTTACATGCTTGTATTATTAGCAAGCTATATACCTTAACCTTGCCCAAAGTTCTACCACAAACACTTGCATGTGTAGGGTTCAGTGGTGAAGGAATAAAACCAGGAGCATTTTCTTCCTGTTTCACTACAAAATGTTTACAGAGTCACTCTTGATCACTTCTTTTATGTTAATCTTCATTCTGATTTGGTTTTTAGTTGAAGAACCAAAGTTGACATGGTTTATCCTTAACCTAAGTAGAGAATCTTTCTCCCTGTAAGCTATCCTTTCCCACTACATACACCACTACTTGAGTAACTTAGGCTCTTTAGAACTTGCTTTCAGTTTAGTGAAAGTTACAGAAACTCAGACAATTAGTGAAAGTTAGAGAAATGGCAAGAAAGTTATAAGAAATCCAACTTGAAGTATCCCTAAAAGCATCCACTGTCTACTATATTGTGTTACAGTAGATTCATTTATAATGAGTACTGAGTTAGGATTCACATTTTCAGCACACTTCTTCCCACATATAGCCTACTTTTTCTCTATGCCTTCTGTCTGAGGTGGGGAACAATGGGGAGTGGTCATTTGCTGAGAAAGGCATGGTATACTAGTGGGAGTTGCTTTTGAATCAGTCGGATCTGAGCTTGAATGCTGCCTGTGCTTGCTGCCCGTACTTGGGCACATGATTTACTTTCTCTAAGCTTCAGGTTTTTCCTCAGTAAAGTGGGGTTAGTAAGTTCTACTTCAAACAATAGCAACAAGGAAAATGTATCCAAATGGTCTTATATGACATGTAACACATATGAAACACCAAATAAAATATAGTTCCTTTCTTTCTTTCTCCTGATTCTTGCTTCTATAGCCTTTAATAATGTAGCTCCATTGTAGAACTCCATTCTTTTAACATTGTGTAATAGACATTGTGTTTGGTTTCAAGGTTACAGAGGTAAGTAGGGCAGGGACTCTGATCTCAAACAGCAGGAACACTGCTTTTAAGGAAAACGTGTCTATCATGTTTCTCCTCCTTCTGGACAAGGTTGTCTTGGACATGAAGTGAAACAGATGGCTTCGATACAAGCATAGAGTCTAAACTTAAGACTCTGAATGGTATCCAGTTCTAAAATCTTACATGCTTGTACTAGCAAGCTATATACTTCAACCTTGCCCAAAGTTCTACCACAAACACTTGCTTACATAAGGTTCAGTGGTGAAGGAATAAAACATTATGTAATTGACATTGTGTTTCGTTCCAAGGTTACAGAGGTAAGTACGGCAGGGACTCTGATCTCAAACAGCAGGGACGCTGATCTCAAATCTAGTCTACTAGGAGCGTCACACATATAGACAAAGAGCTGTCCTCTGGCATGCTAAGGACCCTTTGACAAGACACAGAGGCAGTATAAAGACGAGAGGTTTAGTTCTCAACTCCATTTGTCCTTTTGCTTTTTTCTCTCTTCCCACCTAATCCCTTCCCTTCCTGTAGCCCTTCCTTTCCCTACAGCCCAAAGTGACAGATGGGCCAGGCTGTGGGGAGCAGGAAAGTTTCAGTTCCTTTTTCTCCCACCTCAAGGCTAGTGTATGGTAACATTACACAGAGAACCATAAAAAACTTCTTTCTTGTAGCACATTTCAGGGTTTTTTCCAGTGACATCATGGGCCATCTGGATTTGAAGACAGAGCAGCCTCATCCAGAACACACACACACACACACACACACACACACACACACACACACACGCACCCCCCTGCCAGGCTCTGCAGGCCTGCCCTCTAGGATCAGGAGCACTATAAACGTCCTGTAAAGCTGTCTTTTTAATAGCCTCCTCAGAAGCAGCCTAAGGAAGATGGTCTTTTCCTCCTGCAGTCACATGGATGGCAGATAAAGTGGATTCTCAGCACAGAGGCCTCAGAGGAGAAGGTGAGAAGTGAGGTTTCCAGATTTTTGCCAAAATATCACACTGCCTCCTGCTGGGAAAAAGGAAGCCATTTTCCAACAGGAAACTTAATTTAACCCTTAAGACATAAGGGATTTAGGTTAGATGTAAGTACATGCTTTTAATACAGGAATGTTTTAGATATTATTTCTGAAATTGTTTCAGAGGATTTTAAAAGAGAAACAAAAACTACTGTATCTAAAACCACAGAGCTGTAGTTTGATCCTAGCGTTTTCCTAAGAGGGAGAAGATTCAGAAGTTCTTTCAGGGTAAGTTTCTGTGCTGTCTTTGAGTGATCACAATTCCTATGCATGATTGGACAATATCATACACATTAGCTGATTGGCTTCTGTAAACTAGAAAACATGAATCCCTCTTCTTACCTGAGGCGTATACTCAATCCATAGAACTAATTGGTTCTATCACCAAGATATAACTTGACTCATTCACTTCTCCCCATCTCCAGGGTCCCCTCTCCGAACCCAGGCCTCTCTCATCTCCCACTTGCACAGTGTATACATTTTCCTAATTAGTCTCCAGCTTTCCACCCTTGCTCCCTTCCATTCATCCTCCACACAGAAGCCAGAAGGATCATTTAAAAAAAAAAAAAAATCTAAACAGAACTGTATTATTTTCCTGCTTAAAACCCTATAATGGCTTCCAGTACACTTAACATAAAATTCAGTCATAAATAATCTGCAAAGACCTGTAGGACTCCCTCACCTCTCACCCCTGCTCCACCTTAGAGCTTCAGCTCCTCTCACTGTCACCTGACTCACCACTGACACCCTCACTGCCCCTGTTTCTGCTATTCTAAGCCCATGCTCCTGCCTTGTGCTTACTTCTACCTGGAGGGCTTTTCTTTCTAGTCTTCTCTTCATCTTTCAGCTTAGATAGCACTTCCTCTATTGCCCTTGCTGATTACCCTCCTAGCTTAAACTGGCTCTTCCCCTCCCATATTATTCTGTCTCGCAGACACTGTTATTTCCCATCATAGCGTACGCCATTTGTAATTGTATGTTTGGAATTGTGTTTATTTGTTGACGATTGAGTTTGCACTAAACTTGGTAAGTTTTCACTAAGATTCATGTCTGTTTTATTGGCCACTGAATCTTCAGTGCTCTACAATGTAGGTGTACAGCAAGCATGGGATGAATATTGCAATTGGGTGGGAGCAGAGCTAAGAAAGGAATGAGGCCTGGAGCTCACTCTGCCTGTGTCTGAGAACACCTTGAAACATGCTCTACATGGAGTTCACTCATACTACACATCCTCTGTTTGGAGAGACAGCATGGTGCCATGATAGGTATGTAGTGGTACATCACTGTAGTTTTAATTTGCTTTTTTAAGATGACTAGTGAGGTTGAGACCTTTTTAATATATTAAATTAGCCTGGTACACTGGATGTTTTCTTTTATGCCTAGCATATTTTGTAACATGTTTAAGAAACCTTTGCCTACTCAAAATTATGAAGATGTTTTATGTCTTATTCTAAAAGCTTTGTTGTTTTGCATTTCACATTTAGATCAGCAATCCATTTAGAGAATTAATTTAGGAGCATAATGTGAGACAGGGTAAAATTCCTTCCCCCTCCCCCTTATTTATATCTACTTGACCAGAAGCATTTACGGAAAAGGCATGCTTTTCCCAAGGCGTGGTCACGTTTTGTCAACAGGTCTGGGTTTGTTTCTGAATTGTTATTCTATTCATTATTTACTTAGTTTTGTTTATTCATTTCCTGTATTGTTCTTCCTCCTTCTTCCTTCCTACAACTTTCACCCTCAACCTGAAATAAAGCAATTTGCATTCACCACTGTGTCCTGAGGGCCTTGAACGTTGCCTGACATATAATAGATACTTAATTTAAGAGTATTTGTTCATGAATGTGTCATACAAACCAAGGTGAATAGCCAGACAGTATACACACTGGGGCTGAATTTACTACGAAAATCTCACAGCGACAGCAGCAGAATGGCATACAAGGATATATAGCAGGACCAGAGTCAGATCCGGGGATAGGATCTGAATGAACTTCCTGTGGCTACTATAACAAATTACCACAAATATATGGTGGCTTCAAACAGTAATTCTGGAGACCAGGCATCTGAAATCAGTATCACTGGCCAAAACTGTGTTGTCAGTAGGGCAGCACCCTGTCCAGAGGCTGTAGGGGGAATCTGTTCCCTGCCTCTTCCAGCCTCTGGGGGCTGCCCAGATTCCTCAATTTCTGGCTGCATCACTCCAATCTCTGTCTCCATGGTGACACTGTCTTCTCCTCCTCTGTGTGTCTTTTCTTCTCTCAAATCTCCTTCCACACTTGTTCTATAAAGAAAGCTGTGATTCCATTTAGGTCTCACCCAGATAATCTAAGAAAAATCTCTCATCTCAAAAAATCATTAATTTAATTTAATCAGATTTGCAAAGATCCATTTTCCTTACAAGGTAACATAGGCACTGATATCTTTGGGGGACTATTGTCCTGCCTACCACAGAATCTTTGACTTGGTTGTGGGGCTTTTAAACTGTGTGACTGGGGAAGCACAACCTGTCTACTGGTGTAATCGGAGCTGGGAACCCAAGAGCAGCATTGTGAGCAGCACTTGGTCACAGCCTTATTCCATCAGCTCAGCACTTTTGGTTTGGAGTTCACCTCATGCAGTGATTTTTAATCAAGGGTGATTTTGAGTCCTGGGAGGATGTTTGACTACGTCTTGAGACACTTTTGATTGTCTTGCTAGGGAGAGATGGTTGCAACCGGCATCTAGTAGTTAGAGGTCAGAAATGTTGCTGAACATCTTATAATGCACAGGGAAATCCCCCACAACAAAGAATCGTCCAGTTCAAGATGTCAATGGTGAGAGGTTGAGAAGCCCTTCCCTTGTCATGAGGAATCCAAACTGTTTAACTGCAACTGTATGACTTGGTATGCAGATGGCATCATTTATCACCTCAGCATTCATGGATGTAGAAGCACAAGCCCCTCTCCATGGCATCGTGAGGACTGAGATCAAGGACTTGGGGCTGCAGCTTTTATCCCTTAGCAGTCTGGAACTTGATTTGCCCCCTCAATGTTCTGCCAGGATTGATCACCTTAGGTATTTGGCTGTATGTTGCTGGATTCCATTGAACTTCTCAAGGAGTCAGGTCTTGGGGAGTAAGTCTCAGACAAATCAACCTTAAAGCTCAGGATGCCTCTTTACCTTCACCCTATGTGGGGGATTCTCTTATTATTTTCATGAGGAAATGAGTCTTGGGAAAATTAAGTCTCTTGTTCAAATTCACACAGTAGTGGAGACAGAATTCAGCCCAAGAACATTCTGACTCAAAAGCCCTAGTTTTAAATCTCTGCAGCACATTACTTCTCATGGATCCAAAGAAGGTCAGTTCGAGGCCCTGCAGATTAATTAGCTTTGACTTTTTCACACTCATTTTGAAGAATTGAAAAGAACTGAACCCTTTACCACAGAATTCTTATACAGACATTCTGAAATGTTAAAGAAAGAGATAAATAAAAGTGATAAACCAATGGGTTCCTCAGGAAACAGAAGTCTTTATTATCTGGTAGAAAACATCTTTGTGTTTGCTGAAATCCTAAAGCACCTCTGTAACACTTTGTAGTTTGGAAAGCATCATTTGAAAACAAGCGATGTACTTCTAGGACGTCATCTTATGGATGCAACACTGAGCTGTAGTTAGGTAATGGGTTGGTTTAGGCTACACAGGTAGCTAGCTTCACAGTCTCAGCTGAACTTCTGGATTTCTCATTTTTATTTCATACTCTATGGTGTCTCTCTACACCCACTACATCTCAAGTAGCACTGCTCCTTCAGAATTGGTTATGTTGTGTTACAAATTTGCATCTGAACAGAATTACATGCTGGTAGATAGGTGTCCTCTGAAACTCATTGTTAGGACAATTCCTTGACATGGATATTAAAAAGGCATGCTCCAGTATAATAAAGGCAACATCACTAGGGGTCAGTAGGTCAAAAAGAAAGTGCTTTTTCAGCACCTTAATAACTGTGTAACTGGAAGAGTGGGGCTGCCTACAGTGGCTATCATGAGCTGCTCATCAAAAGAACAGTTGTTTGAGAAAAAGAAATAATCTTCCCAGCAACTGTTCATGCCAAATGAATGACATATATCCTCACCTACCTTTCTTTCCTGTGGTGAATATACCATAAGGTGACCCCCCAGTGAGTCATGCTCTTATATAATCCCATTCCTTTGAATGTAGACAGAACCTACGTTGCTTGTAGCCAATAGAAAAATGGCAAAGGTGATGGGAAAGTTTTCCTCTGATTACATTAGGTTTGGTGAGATTTCATCTTAGAAGACTGTATGACAGAGTGAGACCCCATCTCCTAAATAAATAAAGGACAGTTCCTTTATTTGTTGTCAAACATACTTTTGAACTATTTACATACATTATTTTTCAATACTCATAACTTTGTGAAGTAAGGCTTTATGGTTGTTCACCATTTTATAGATGAGGGACTCAACCTTAGGACATTAATTTGTGTGAGTTTATGCAGCAAATAAGCATTATCATAACAATATAAAGGGCTTTATAAACTGCAAATTACTCTGCCAATGTGAGTTGTTATCATTATTGTCTTTTGCTTTTGTCTTTGAGCCCTTTGTCTTCCCAGATTTCTCCCAATTCACTCATGCTTCATATGTAGACAGGAGGAAGCACAATTCCAAGAAAGGGAGAGAAAGTAATAATATTAAATGGCTGCCAAGGGATCTGAGCAATGGATTCAACAGGCTGGATCAGTTCAGCTCACCAGGGTGGCCCTTTCCTAACTGGGATCCTGGGCCCACCACAAACTACTTTACGGCCCGAGAGAGGCGATGACACAATTTAGTGTTAGTGTTCTGCCTCATCGAAGACATGGCATTGTCATTTTCATTTTGGACAACAGCTTGCAGTACAGAAAGAAATCATGTCAGACAGAAAAGGGGAGTCGTTCAACATAGCATTCCATCCTGAGGGAGAAAAGAACCAGAACAAGTAGGCAGTACTGACATCCTCCAATGGCAACACATATGCTAAGCCCCAGCCATCATCCTCTGCCCAGTGAAGAAGCAGCAATGGGAAAGTGACATTTTACATTATTCAGTGATTTCCAATGTGTAAACTTCTTTAACACATCTTATCTCATCATCTCCATCATTCATCATGAAGAAGGCAGGGTAGCTACAATGATTTTCATTTTACAAATGAGGATTCTGAGACTTTGCAAGTTGGAGATGTATTCAAGTGCCTGGTTAATACGCAGTCAAGATACTGTTGCATATATTATCTTAGAAACCGCTTACAGTAAAACTGTTGCATTATTTTATCCCCATTCTGCAGGTGTGGGAGTTAGATCCTAAAGAAATAAAATGTCTTGCGTAAGGTCATGTTGCCAGTATATGGTAAAACTGGATTTGGAGCTTAAGTCTTTTAACTCTCTATTCCAACATTCTTTCCAATAAGCAAATGATATACCTAAAGAGAGTAACCTTGGAGTTCTATGTCTGGTGATCTTAGAGAGAGAGGAGAAGAAAAGACACAATGAAAAGTGCAGGAAGGATTAGACAGAGGGAAATAGTATGGGGAAAGAAGAGGTGAAATAATATGGGGAAAGAATCATTTAGGAATGCATTAAAATCCCCAAAAGGCATTCTACATTTTGGATTTAAGCTGTTAAGAGTGGATGGGATGGGATGATACCCCAGATAAAGTACGAAGGAAGCCAACTATCTATAGCTTAGGCCCTGACTGGTGAAATCTCAGAGGAATCTCAGTCTCAAAGGGCCTCCATGGAATATGAGGCAATGGGAACAATTCTGCCAAAGAATTTCTAAAATGTTCAATACAAAATACGCCTGAGCATGCAGACAAAGCAAGGTAAAGAAATGGCCAATTATATAATGTAAAGTGCCTGTGTTTGCCATATAATTTAAGGTCTAAGTCTCCCCTTGCTTTTTGTGTTGTTGTTTAAATCCAGACCACGAAAAGCAGGCAACGAGAGACTTTGTTTTTCAGACTTTTAAATCCCAGGAAAGATATAACTTGTTCAGATGCCTAGGCCCTAAACTCTAATCATGAAAATAAAACCGCAGGTCTACATATAATCCTGTGCTCAAAGCTAAGCAAAGGCCAAAATAAAAGCTTTACAGCCAAATTCCTTGGTGTTCCACAGCTCAAAAACATCCTAGTGGGTGAGTCTAGATTCTCTCAAAATATTTGCTTGAAATCAAGTCTCAGAAATTGTTGCTTGAGCATATAGTGATGTAAATGCTTGAGCTATCCAGCTTGCGTGGCTGAACCTTCAACTCACTCAGCTCTTCTTTCTTGCTAAGGGACCCCAAAGACTCTGCTTTTGCCTTAATTCACTGTCACAGCTCCTGGGGGTGAAAGATGATATTCTATCCTCATTTGCTGATTAGGAAATTGAGCTGTGGAGCCACTAAAACAGCCAAGGCCACACAGCAAGTCCAGGGGAGCGCCAAGGCCAGACCACTCCTCCCCAGCTCACACCTCGGGCCACACTCACAGACTAAAGTTCAGCTTTACTCATCCCAGAAGGGAAAATTTAAACTCAGCTTTCACACAAACATCTCTCCCTGGACAAGATTTACTTATCATTCCTTTTGCTTTTCGGAACAGTTTTCTGTCCAGTAGTGATGTAATTATGTCCTGACTATTAGCAACATGCTATGTGCTGGTAGGACTTGAAGGCCAAGATATGAAAATCCCAGGAGAAAGTATGCCACGCAAGGGAGCGTTGATCAGAAAACTCAGATCACAATTTTTCAGTGTTATTTGGGCTCAAAGTCACTCTTAGGGCAGTGAAGGCTTTGACTAAATGTAGTATGTAGAACTCTCCCCTCAACTGACATTTTAATCTTGATATAATAAAGTTAGAAAGGCATATATTTGAAGAAAAAGGGCAGTCACAAAAGAGGGTAGTGGAGTGGGTAAGAAGTAGTTTCTGAGATGATGACTTCAGGGGCTGATGATCTTCACTGTGTCCGAAAAGGCCAATGTGTTTATCTCCTGTCATACTCCTCAGATGAGGACAGATAATTAATGCTTGCAACTGCTGCTCTTGAGTGGACATTGATTTGGGCCTTTGTGAGAAGGCTATTGTTAATTAGGAGGCTATTATTAGGAGGCTATTAGTAATGCTATTATTAATCTCATTTCATAAATGGGGAGAGATTGAAACACAGAAAGGTCACGCCATCTGCCTAAAGTCACACAATAAGTAGCAAATCAAGAATCAAATTCAGATGGTCTGGCTTCAGAATCAACATGGAAGACTTATTACACCTGGATCTGGGTAAAGTAAGGAGAGTGCCATGGATAAGTTCTAATTTTTCTCATTATGTAATCAAATGTTTGAGTGTAATGAAAATAAAAAAGTGTCACAACTTGGCAGTGAGCTAGAAGGGGTCAGTTTGATGCTTGAAAATTAGGAAAGATATTTAGACGAGTCCTGTGCTATGTACAGCTTTAATATTAGATCTTAGGTTTTTATTGGTAAAATAATATAATGCAGTGATTAAAAGTCTGAGCTCCAAAGTAGACAAATCTACATTATCCTAGATGTAACTAGCTGTATATACTTGTTTCACTAGTCATATTCCATTTCCTTATCTGTAAGTGGAGATAAAACAGGTATCTATATTAAGAAAAATATGTGTAAAGAATTTCATTTTATGTAAAGTAGTATCATTCAGTGAATGTTGTTATTATTATTATTGAGCTTTTCACTGGGACCAGCTGGTATCTGAGTCAATAAAAAAATAAAGATCATTCATATTTACTACTTCATACCCATGTGTCTATTAAGTTCCTGGGTAGCAATGATGCCTCAAATGGGTGGAAGTGTTCTACAAATAAGCAGGATTATATTGCTAGCCATTGTATTAATTTGGCCACTGTGGTAATGTAAATGCAGTCTGTGTGTGTGTGTGTGTGTGTTGGGGATGGATGGGGTACAGGGATGATGGAGAAATGCTATACACTTTAATCATGAGTTTTTTGGTACATACTCCGATGGCGTTCCTGCCTCTTTCTTTGCTGGTTGCCTCCATAAATTATGACCTCGCCTGCCCACAATAAGAAAACTCTAAAGCACCAGAGTAACAGTCCTGATTGATTATGTCCCAGGAAATTTTTTGGTACGCCTGTTCATGAAGCCGTTTCTAATTATTAAAGCTTAAATACTAAACTTCCCTTCTCTAAGACGTGTCTCATTAGACAGGTCAGTTTCTCTGGGATAAAGGAAAAGGGCAGAATGCAGAGCCCAGATTGTTTTCCTTGGTGCATAGCCCTGGGGTGATAGATCACCAGAGTTGAAGAATGACCTGCTGAGAAAGTATAGGAAAGCTTCTGGGTAATGCACGAAAGACACCCAGGATGAGCAGAAGGGAACAAGCACTGGAGAAACCTACACTGTTATCACTTGCGTTAGGTGGGCCTTCTTGATATGGGTGGGAGTCCACCCATCAAGGTGATGATCTGGAAGTAGAAGAATCATAGATAAATGGGATGCTGAGCATGCAACAACTTTAAAATAATTTAACATTTGCTCATACCTCTTCCATTGGCAATACTTGGTAGAAAACTGATTTTATAGAAATTTATTTATTCATTTCTTTCTTCCTTATTGAGGTAAATAAATTATTCATGTCTAAAATCTCATCTTTTTTTCTTCATTATTTTTGCTCAATTTTTAAAGTTTTATTTTAGGTTTGAAGGTACAAGTAAAGATTTGTTACACAGGTAAACACGTGTCATGGGGGGTTATTGTACATATTATTTCATCACCCAGATATTAAGCCCAGTATCCAATAGTTATCTTATTTTATTAATTTTTTTTGAGACAGAGTCTTGCTGTGTGGCCCAGGCTAGAGTGCAGTGGTGCAATCTCAGCTCACTGTAACCTCCATTGCCTGGGTTCAAGCCAGTCTCTTGCCTCAGCCTCCCGAGTAGCTGGGATTGGGATTACAGGGGCCTGCCACTGCATCCAGTTAGTTTGTGTGTGTGTGTGTGTGTGTGTGTGTCTGTGTGTGTGTGTGTATTTTCTTTCTTTCTTTTATTTATTTGTTTTTTTTTTTAGTAGAGACGGGGTTTCACCATATTAGCCAGGCTGGTCTCGAACTCCTGACCTCAGGTGATCTACCTACCTCGGCCTCCAAAAGTTCTGGGATTGCAGGCATGAGCTACCACATCTGACCCCCAATAGCTACCTCTTCTGCTCCTCTCCTTCCTCTCACCCTTCCTGCTCGAGTTGACCCCAGTGTCTGTTGTTTCTTTCTTTGTGTTTATAAATTCTTATCATTTAGCTTTCATTTATAAATAAAAGTATGCAATATTTGCTTTTCTGTTCCTGCATTAGTTTGCTAAGGATAATAGCCTTCAGCTCCGTGTTCCCATAAAAGACCACATTTTCTTTATCCAATCTATCATTGATGGGCATTTAGGCTGATTCCATGTCTTTGCTGCTGTGAATACTGCTGCAATGAACATTCACATGCATGTGTCTTTATGGTAGAATAATTTATATTCCTCTGGGTATATACCCAGTAACGGGATTGCTGAGTCAAACGGTAGCTCTACTTTTCGCTCTCTGAGAAATTGCTTTCCACAATGGTTGAACTAATTTACACTCCACCAACAATGTATAAGTCTTCCCCTTTCTCCATAATCTCATCAGCATCTGCTATTTTTATCTTTTAAAAATAATATCCATTCTGGCCAGGCACAGTGGCTCATGCCTGTAATCCCAGCACTTTGGGAGGCCGAGGTGGGCAGATTACGAAGTCAGGAGTTAGAGACCCACCTAGCCAACATGATGAAATCCCGTCTCTACTAAAGATTAAAAAAAAAAAAAAAAAAAAAATTAGCCAGGCATGCACCTGTAATCCCAGCTACTTGGGAGGCTGAGGCAAGAGAAACACTTGAACCCAGGAGGCAGAGGTTGCAGTGAGCCGAGATTGCACCATTGCACTCCATCCTGGGGGACAGGGTAAGTTTCCATCTCAAAAAACAAATAAGCAAACAAAAAAACAAAGAGCCATTCTGACTGGTGTGAGATAGTATCTCATTGTGGTTTTGATTTGCATTTCTCTAATGACCAGTGATATTGAACTTCTTTTCATATGCTGTCAGTTGCACGTATGTCTTCTTTTGAGAAGTGTCTGTTCATGCCCTTTGCCCACTTTTTAATGGGTTGTTTTTCTCTTGTAAATTTGTTTAAGTTCTTTATAGATGCTGGATATCAGACTTTTATCAGAAGCATAGTTTGCAAATATTTTCTCCCATTCTGTAGGTTGTTAGTTTACTCTGTTGATAGTTTTTTCTGCTGTGCAGAAGCTCTTACGTTTAATTAGATCCCACTTGTCAATTTTTGCTTTTGTTGCTGCTACTTTTGGTGTCTTTGTCATGAAATATTTGCCTGTTCCTATGTCCGAGATGGTATTGCAAGTTGTCCTCCAGGGTTTTTATAGTTTTGGGTTTTGCATTTAAGTTTTTAATCTATTTTGAGTTGATTTGTGGGTACAGTATAAGGAAGGGGTCCAGCTTCAATCTTCTGCATATGGCTAATCAGTTATTGCAGAACCATTTATTGAATAGGGAGTCTTTTCCCCATTGCTTGTTGTTGTCAGCTTTGTCAAATATCAGATGGTTGTAGATGTATAGCTTTATTTCTGAGCTCTTTATTATGTTTCATTGGTCTCTGTGCCTGTTTTTGTACCAGTGTCATGCTGTTTTGGTAACTGTAGCCTTGTAGCATAGTTTGAAGTTGGGTAACATGATGTCTCCAGCTTTGTTCTTTTTGCTTAGAGTTGCCTTGGCTATTTGGGCTCTTTTTTTGGTTCCATATGAATTTTAAGGTAGTTTTTCTTGTTCTGTAAAGAATTTCATTAGTAGTTTGATAGGAATAACACTGAATCTGTAAATTGATTTGGGCAGTATAGCCATTTTAAGGATATTGACCCTTTCTACCCATGAGCATGGCATGTTTTTCCATTTGTTTGTGTCTTCTTTGATATCTTTGAGCAGTGTTTTGTAATTCTCATTGTAGAGATCTTTCATTTCCCTGGTTAGCTGTATTCCTAGGTATTTTATTCTTCTTATGGTGATTGTGAATGGGATTGCCTTTCTGATTTGGCTCTCAGTTTGGCTGTCATTGGTGTACAGAAATGCTAGTGATATTTGTACAATTATTTTGTATTCTGTAACTTCACTGAAGTTGTTTATCAGCTGGAGGAACTTTTGGACTGTGACTATGGGATTTTCTAGATATAGGATCATGTCATCTGCAAACAGAGATACTTTGACTTCCTCTCTTTCTATTCCCCTTTTATTTATTTATCTTTCCTGATTGCTCTGGCTAGGACTTACAATACTATGTTTAATAGAAGTGGTGTGAGAGACGGCATCCTTGTCTTTTGCCAGCTTTCAAAAAGAATGGTTCTGACTTTTGCCCATTCAGTAAAATGTTGCCTATGGGTTTATCATAAATGGTTCTTACTATTTTGAGGCATGTTCCTTCAGTGTCTAGTTTCATCATGAGAGTTTTTAACATGGAGAGATGTTGAATTTTATCAAAAGCCTTTTCTGCATCTATTGAGATAATAGTGCTTTTTATCTTTAGCTTATGTTATAAATCACATCTATTGATCTGCATATGCTGAACCAATCTTGCATTCTGAGGATGAAGCCTACTTGATCATGATGGATAAGCTTTTTGATATCTGAAGATTTGGTTTACAATCATTTTGTTGAAGACTTTTGCACTCATGTTTATGAAGGATATTGGCCTGAAGTTTTCTTCCTGTGTGTGTATTTCTGCCAGGTTATGGTATGAAGATGACTGGACTCATAGAATGAGTTGGGAAGGAGTCCCTCCTCCTTAATTTTTTGAAATAGTTTCTGTAGGAACCATATCAGCTTGTCTTTGTACATCTGGTAGAATTAGACTGTGAATCCATCAGATCCTGGGCTTTTTTTTCATTGGTAGGCTATTTACTACTGATTCAATTTCAGAGCTCATTATTGGTCTGTTCAGAAAATTAATTTCTTCCTGGCTCAGTCTTGGAAGGGTGTATGTGGCCAGTAATTTATTCATCTCTTCTAGGTTTTCTAGTTTGTGTGTGTGGAGGTGTTTTATAGTAGTTTCTGATGATTGTTTTTATTTCTGTGGGGTCAGTGGTAACATTTCCTTAGTCATTTCTTATTGTGTTGATTTGGATCTCTCTCTTTTCTTCTTTGTTAGTCTAGCTAGTGGCCAGCCTATTTTATTATTTTTTTCAAAAAACAAACCCTGGATTCATCGATCTTTTGAATGGTTTTCTGTGTCTCAATTTCCTTCAGTTCAACTCTGATTTTTTGTTACATCTTGTCTTCTGCTAGCTTTGGCGTTGATTTGTTCTTGCTTCTCTAATTCCTTCAGTTGTGAAGTTAGGTTATTAACTCAAAATCTTTCTAAATTTTTGATGTGGGCATTTAGTGCTATGAATTTTCCTCTTATCACTGCCTTATCTATGTCTCAGAGATTCTGGTATGTTGTATCTTTGTTCTCATTATTTTCAAAGAACTTCTTGATTTCTGCCTTAATTTCATTACTTATCCAAAAGTCATTCAGGAGCATGCCATTTAATTTCCATGTAAATTCCATGTAAAATGACATTGAGTTATTTTCATAGTCTTGACTTTTGTTTTTATTAAACTGTGGTCTGAGAGTGTGTTTGGTATGATTTGGATTCTTTCATATTTTTTGAGAATTGTTTTATGTTCAAATATGTGATTCATTTTAGAGTATGCGCCATGGTGATGAGAAGAATGCATATTTTGTGGTTTTTGGGTGGAGAGTTCTGTAAAGGTCTATCAGACCCATTTGGTTCAATGTTGAGTTTAGGCTCTAAATATCTTTGTTCATTTTCTGCCTTGATGACTTAATACTGTCAGTGAAGTATTGACATCTCCCACTATTATTGTGTGAGAGTCTATGTCTCTTTGTAGGTCTCTAAGAACTGGCTTTATGAACCTGGGTGCTCCTTTGTTGGGTGCATATATGTTGAGGATAGTTAGGTATTCTTGTTGAATTGAATCCTTTACCATTATGTAATGCCCTTCTTTGTCTTTTTTTTTTTTTTATCTTTGTTGGTTTGTAATCTATTTTATCTGAAATTTGGATTGCAACTCCTTCTTTTTTCTGTTTTATATTAGCTTGGTAGATTTTCCTCCATCTGTTTATTTTGAGCCTATAAGTGTCATTACATGTAAGATGGATTTCTTGAAGACAGCATACCATTTGGTCTTGCTTTTTTTAATCCAGCTTGCCACTCTGTGCCTTTTAAGTGGGGGCATTTAGCCTATTTACATTCAAGGTTAGTATGTGTTAATTTGTGTGGATTTGATGATATTGTCATTGTACCGTTATCTGGTTATTTTGTTGGCTTGTTGGTGTGGTTGCTTTACAGTGACATTGGTCTGGTCTGTGTGTGTAAGTGTATTTTTGTATTAGGTGGTAGCAGTCTTTCCTTTCTATATTTCGTGCTCATTTCAAGACTTGTTGGGAAGCAGATCTGGTGGTAATGAATTCCCTCAACATTTGCTTATCTGAAAAGGATCTTATTTCTCCTTTACGTAGAATGCTTAGATTGGCTGGGTATAAAATTCATGGCTGAAGATTTTTTTTTTCTTTAAGAATATTGAATATAGGCCCTTAATCTCTTCTAGTTTGCAGAATTTTAGCTGAGTGGTCCATTGTTAGTCTGATGCAGTTCCCTTTGTAGGCAACATGTCCTTTCTCTCTAGCTGCATTTAACATTCTTTCTTTCATTCTGATCTTGGAAAACCTGATGATTATGTGTTTTAGGGATGATCTGGTATAGAATCCTGCAGGAGTTTTCTGTATTTTCTGAATTTGACTGTTGGCTTTTCTAGCAAGTTTAGGGAAGTTTCCATGGATGACAACCTGAAATATGTTTCCCAAGTTACATGCTTTCTCTCCCTCCCTTCCAGGGATGCCAATGATTGTAGATTTGGCCTCTTTACATAATCTCATGCTTCTCAGAGGTTTTGTTCATTTCTTTTTATTCTTTTTTCTTTATTTTTGTCTGACTATCTTATTTCAGAGAATCAGTCTTCAAGTTCTGAGATTTTTTTTCCTCAGCTTGGTTGTTCTGTTGTTAATACTTGTGATTGCACTGTAAAATTCTTGTATTCTGTTTTTCAGCTCTGTCAGACCCATTAGGTTCTTTTTTATACCAGTTGTTTCATCTTTCAGCTCCTGTTTCAGTTTATTGTGATATTTACTTTTTTAAAATTGGGTTTTGTCATCCTCCTAAATCTCAATGATCTTTGTTCCTATTCGTATTCTGAATTATATTTTTGCATTCTAGGTAGTTCAGTCTGATGAAAAACTGGTGTGGTTGTTTGGAGGATATATGACACTGTGGTCATTTGAGATACTGAAGTTTTTTTTGTTTTTGTTTTTGTTTAAATTATACTTTAACTTCTAGGGTACATGTTCACAATGTGCAGGTTTGTTACATAGCTATACATGTGCCATGTTGGTTTGCTGTACCCATCAACTCATCATTTACACTAGGTATTTCTCCTAATGCTATCCCTCCCCCTGGTCCCTGCCCCCCAAACAGCCCCAGTGTATGATGTTCCTCACCCTGTGTCCATGTGTTCTCATTGTTCAAATCCCACCTATGAGTGAGAACATGTGGTGTTTGGTTTTCTGTCCTTGTGATAATTTGCTTAGAATGATGGTTTCCAGCTTCATCGATGTCCCTGCAAAGGACATTAACTCATCCTTTTTTATGGCTGCATAGTATTCCACGGTGTATATGTGCCACATTTTCTTAATCCAGTCTATCATTAATGGACATTTGGGTTGGTTCCAAGTCTTTCCTATTATGAATAGTGCCATAATAAACATACGTGTGCATGTATCTTTATTGTAGAATGATTTATAATCCTTTACGTATATGCCCAGTAATGAGATTGCTGGGTCAAATGGTATTTCTACTTCTAGATCATTGAGGAATCACCACACTGTCTTCCACAATGGTTGAAGTAATTTATACTCCCACCAACAGTGTAAAAGTGTTCATATTTCTCCACAACCTTTCCAGCATCTGTTGTTTCCTGACTTTTTAATGATCGCCATTCTAACTGGCATGAGATGGTATCTCACCTTGGTTTGATTTGCATTTCTCTGATAACTAGTGATGATGAGCAGTTTTGCATATGTCTGTTGGCTGCATAAATATCTTCTTTTGAGAAGTGTCTGTTCATATCCTTTGCCCACTTTTTGATGGGGTTGTTTGTTTTTTTCTTGTAAATTTGATTGAGTTCTTTATAGGTTCTGGATATTAGCCCTTTGTCAGATGAGTAGATTGCAAAAATTTTCTCCCATTCTGTAGGTTGCCTGTTCATTCTGATGATAGTTTCTTTTGCTGTGCAGAAGTTCTTAAGTTTAATTAGATCCCATTTGTCAATTTTGGCTTTTGTTGCCATTGCTTTTGGTGTTTTAGTCATGATGGCTTTGCTCATGCCTATGTCCTGAGTGGTATTGCCTAGGTTTTCTTCTAGGGTTTTTATGGTGTTAGGTCTTACATTTAAGTCTTTAATCCATCTTGAGTTAATTTTTGTATACAGTGTTAGGAAGTGATCCAGTTTCAGCTTTCCACATATGGCTAGCCAATTTTCCAAGCACCAATTATTAAATAGGGAATCCTTTCCCCATTTCTTGTTTTTGTCAGGGTTGTCAAAGATCAGATAGTTGTATATGTGTGGTGTTATTTCTGAGGCCTCTGTTCTGTTCCATTTGTCTATATATCTGTTTTGGTACCAGTACCATGCTGTTTTGGTTACTGTAGACTTGCAGTATAGTTTGAAATCAGGTAGCATGATGCTTCCAGCTTTGTTCTTTTTGCCTAAGATTGTCTTGGATATGTGGGCTCTTTTTTGGTTCCATATGAACTTTAAAGTAGTTTTTTCCAATTCTGTGAAAAAAGTCAGTGGCAGCGTTGAATCTATAAATTACTTTGGGCAGTATGGCCATTTTCATTCCATTTCCAAATGGAATGTTCTTCCATTTGTTTGTGTCCTCTTTTATTTCATTGAGCAGTGGTTTGTAGTTCTCCTTGAAGAGGTCCTTCACATTCCTTGTAAGTTGGATTCCTAAATATTTTATTCCGCTTGTGACTCTGTCTTTGTCTGTTATTGGTGTATAGGAATGCTTGTCATTTTTGCTCTTGATTTTGTATCCTGAGACTTTGCTGAAGTTGCTTATCAGCTTAAGGAGATTTTGGGCTGAGACAATGGGGTTTTCTAAATATACAATCATGTCATCTGCAAATAGGGACAATTTGACTTCCTCTTTTCCTGATTGACTACCCATTATTTCTTTCTCTTGCCTGATTGCCCTGGCCAGAACTTCCAACACTATGTTGAATAGGAGTGGTGAGAGAGGACGTCCTTGTCTTGTGCTGGTTTTCAAAGGGAATGCTTCCAGTTTTTGCCCATTCATTATAATATGGGCTGTGGGTTTGTCATAAATAGCTCTTATTATTTTGAGATATTTTCCATCAATACTTAGTTTATTGAGTTTTTAGCCTGAAGGGCTGTTGAATTTTTGTCAAAGGGTTTTTCTGCATCTACTGAGATAATCATATTGTTGTTGGTTCTGTTTATGTGATGGATTGTGTTTATTGATTTGCATATGTTGAAACAGCCTTGCATCTCAGGGATGAAGCTGACTTGATTATGGTGGATAAGCTTTTTGATGTTCTGCTGGATTTGGTTTGCCAGTATTTTATGGAGGATTTTTGCATCAATGTTCATCAGGGATAGTGGTCTAAGATTCTCCTTTTTTGCTGAGTCTCTGCCAGGCTTTGGTATCAGGATGATGCTGGCCTCATAAAATGAGTTAGGGAGGATTCGCTCTTTTTCTATTGATTGGAGTAGTTTCAGAAGGAGTGGTACCAGCTCCTCTTTGTACCTCTGGTAGAATTCTGCTGTGAATCCGTCTGGTCCTGGAAGTTTTTGTTTGTTTGTTTGTTTTTGGTTGGTAGGCTATTAATTATTGCCTGAACTTCAGAGCCTGGTTATTGTTCTATTCAGAGATTCAATTTCTCCCTGGTTTAGTCTTGGGAGGAGGTATGGGTCTGGGAATCTATCCATTTTTTTCTAGATTTTCTAGTTTATTCGCATAGAGGTGTTTATAGCTTTCTCTGATGGTAGTTTGTATTTCTGTGGGATTGGGGTGGTAATATCCGCTTTATCATTTTTTATTGCATCTATTTGATTCTTTTCTCTTTTTTTATTAGTCTTGCTAACAGTCTATCTATTTTGTTGGTCTTTTCAAAAACCAGCTCCTGAATTCATTGATTTCTTGAATGGTTTTTTGTGTCTCTATCTCCTTCAGTTCTGCTCTGATCTTAGTTATTTCTTGCCTTCTGCTAGCTTTTGAATTTGTTTGCTCTTGCTTCTCTAGTTCTTTTAATTGTGATGTTAGGCTGTCAATTTTAGATCTTTCCTTCTTTCTCTTGTGGGTATTTAGTGTTATAAATTTCCCTCTACACACCGCTTTAAATGTGTCCCAGAGATTCTTGTATCTTGTGTTTTTGTTCTCACTGGTTTCAAATAACATTTTTATTTCTGCCTTCATTTCGTTATTTACCCAGTAGTCATTCAGGCACAGGTTGTTCAGTTTCCATATTGTCATACAGTTTTGAGTCAGTTTCTTAATCCTGAGTTTTCTAATTTGATTGCACTGTGGTCTGAGAGACAGTTTGTTATGATTTCTGTTCTTTTACATTTGCTGAGGAGTGCTTTACTTCCAATTATGTGGTAAATTTTAGAATACATGTGATGTGGTGCTGAGAAGAACATATATCCTATTGATTTGGGGTAGAGAGTTCTGCAGATGTCTATTAAGTCCACTTGGTGCAGAGCTGAGTTCAAGTCTTGAGTATCCTTGTTAACCTTCTGTCTCATTGACCTGCCTAATATTGACAGTGGGGTATTAATGTCTCCCATTATTATTGTGTGGGAGTCTAAGTCTTTTTGTAGGTCTCCATGGCCTTGCTTTATGAATCTGGGTGCTCTTCTATTTGGTGCATATATATTTAGAGTAGTTCTCTCTTCTTGTTGAATTGATCCCTTTACCATTATGTAGTGGCCTTCTTTGTCCCTTTCGATCTTTGTTTGTTTAAAGTCTTTTATCAGAGACTAGGATTGCAACTACTGCTTTTTTTTTTCTTTCCATTTGCTTGGTAGATCTTCCTCCATCCCTTTATTTTCAATGTATGTGCATCTTTGCATGTGAGATGGGTCTCTTGAATACAGCACACTAATGGGTCTTGACTCTTTATCCAATTTGCCAGTCTGTGTCTTTTAATTGGGGCATTTAGCCTATTTACATTTAAGGTTAATATTTTTACATTCAAATTTGATCTGTCATTATGATGTTTGCTAGTTATTTTGCCCATTAATTGATGCAGTTTCTTCATACCGTTGATGGTCTTTACCATTTGGCATGTTTTTGCAGGGGCTGGTACCAGTTGTTCCTTTCCATGTTTAGTGCTTCCTTCAGGAGCTCTTGTAAGACAGGCCTTGTAGTGACAAGATCTCTCAGCACTTGCTTGTCTGTAAAGGATTTTATTTCTCCACTTATGAAGCTTAGCTTGGCTGGATATGAAATTCTGTGTTGAAAATTCTTTTCTTTCAGAATGTTAAATATTGGCCCCCACTCTCTTCTGGCTTGTCGGGTTTCTGCTGAGAGATCTGCTGTTAGTCTGATGGGCTTACCTTTGTCGGTAACTGACCTTTCTTTCTGGCTGCCCCTAACATTTTTTCCTTCATTTCAACCTTGGTGAATCTGACAGTTATGTGTCTTGGGGTTGCTCTTATTGAGGAGTATCTTTGTGGTGTTCTCTGTTTTTCCTGAATTTGAATGTTGGCCTGTCTTGCTAGATTAGATAAATTCTCTTGGATGATATCCTGAAGAATGTTTCCCAGCTTGGTTCCATTCTCCCTGTCACTTTCTGGTACACCAATCAAATGTATATTTGGTCTTTTCACATAGTCCCATATTTCTTGGAGGCTTTGTTCATTTCTTTTCACTCTTTTTTCTCTAATCTTGTCTTCTAACTTTATTTCATTAATTTGATCTTCAATCACTGATATCCTTTCTTCCACTTGATTGAATTGGCTATTGAATCTTGTGCATGTGTCACGAAGTTTTCGTGCCATGGTTTGCAGCTCCATGAGGTCATTTAAGGTCTTCTCTACACTGTTTATTCTAGTTAACCATTCGTCTAACCTTTTTTCAAGATTTTTAGTTGCCTTGATATGGGTTAGAACATGCTCCTTTATCTCAGAGAAGTTTGTTATTACCAACCTTCTGAAACCTGCTTCTGTCAGCTCGTCAAAGTCATTCTTCATCCATTTTTGTTCCGTTGCTGGTGAGGAGCTGCGATCCTTTGGAAGAGAAGAAGCGTTCTGGTTTTTGGAATTTTCTGCTTTTCTGCTGTGGTTCTCCCCATCTTTGTGGTTTTATCTACCTTTGATCTTTGATGTTGGTGACCTACAGATGGGGTTTTGGCGTGGATGTCCTTTTTGTTGATGTTGATGCTATTCCTTTCTGTTTGTTAGTTTTCCTTCTAACAGTCAGGCGCCTCAGGTCCCTCAGACCATGCAGGTCTGTTGGAGTTTGCTGGAGGTCCACTCCACACCCTCAAACAGGGATTTCTTGGTGTTTTTGCATTGATTCTTTCTTATCTTTACATGTGGCTGTTCCTTTAACTGCAGTGTAGAGTGAGTAGTCAATAGACTTCTTTTCTGGATTTTTTTTTTTTTTTTTTTTTACCAGGCCTAGGCTTTGTGTGGGATCTTTATTTGAAGCTGCCTTCTTATCTCTGGTTTTGGTAGAGGATATGTTAGTGAGTTATTTTTGGTGTTAAAGTTTTATAGTATAATCCAGCAAGTGGCACTTAGGCTTATTAGTCAGTTGATAAACTCTTGCTTGGTTGAGTGGCTCCCCTGTTTCCTCACAGTTGCAGCCATGTTTCCTCTCAATGCTCTGAAATCATGGGTTCCTCTTCCCCTTGAATGCTGGCTGTAGATTGTGACTTGGCACTCTCGAGTTGCCTGCTGCAGCTCTGGGGCAATCTCAGTGTTTATGTTACTTCCCCAACTTGTAGGCAGTAGAGGAAGGGATCTTAGTAGTGGTTTTGGTCAAGGGTCATTTGATTGCCTCCTGGGGGGCTCCATCCTAGAGAGATGCAGGTCATCAGTCGCTCCGCGGAATCAGCACAGGATGGAAAGTCTGTGCTATGGTCCCAAACCAGGGGTTCCCTCTCTGGTGATGAGCAGTGAGGGGGTGTGAGACCAGTGAAAGGTGGACTGGCCTCCTCTGATTAGGTTGACTGCCGCTTGTTGGAGGTGTGGATAAGGCACGTAAGGTCTTTGCTCCTTCATTAGTCTGAAGTGGCAGTTCCACTGCAGAGGCAGTGGCAGAGAGGATTTCAGTTGCCCCTGGAGGCTCCATCCAAGGAGATGCTAAGTTGCTACTGGCTCAATAGCTCTGTCCGGTGGTGGATGGAGGCCCAGACCTGCCCAGTGAGGATCTATGGGAATGGGCATCCATGTAACAGTCTGGTCAGTTTTCTGTAGGGCTGCTGTGGTATACTTGGGGCCTGCTCCAGTCCCTAGTCACCTTAAATTTTCTAGTACCTGGAGGTATCACCAGTGAAGGCTGTGAAACAGTAAAGATGGCAACCTGTCCCTTCCTCTGGATGCTTTATCCCAGGGAGGTGTGGGCCTGTTGTCATCCCAAAGGCACCTGTAGGAGGTGGCTGGAGACCCCAGTTGGGAGGTCCCATACAGTGAGGAGGAACGGGACAGGAGACCCTCTCAAAAAAGCAGTCGGGCCATGTTTTGGTAGAGCAGCTGTGCTGACCTGGGGGTCTACTTCAGTCCCCGGTCACCTCAGATACTCTGAAGCCTGGAGGCTGGAGAGGCTACATAGCCCAAACAGCAAAGATGGCAAACTACCCCTCCCTCTGGGAGTGCTGTCCCAGGAAGAATTCAACTCTCTGTTGGCTGGAGAACATGGGCAGAGGTGTCTGGAGGCTCCAGTGAGGAGGAATAGATTGGGCACTTGCTTAAAGCAGCAGTCTGGCCACATTTTGGTAGAGCAGCTATGTTTTACTGGAGCATCCCTTCCACTCTTGGTTGGCTTGGACCCTCTAAAGTCAGAAGCTGGAACAGCTATGGCATCCAAACAGCAAAGATGGTGACCCACTTCTCCCTTGGGAGCTCCTTCTTAGGGAGTTGCAATGCCCCTATCATTTACTGACTGGAATTCCAAGCCAGTGGGTCTTATCTTGTGATGTGCAATGGCAGTGGAGCTTGCAGGCTGTCTCTGCTCAGCCCTCTGGATTCAGCCTCTTTCCTAGGGGTATGCACAGGAGTCTAATCTTTCACATTGCTGGAGATGCAGCTTTTTTGCTGGAAAGCCTGAGTATTTAAGTCTCCAGGGTCTCCAAGCATGCCTGAATGGCCACTCTGCTGAGACTCTACATAGCTCTGTCTGTCTGACTGAAGGCCCTGGTGGAACAAGTTGGCAAGGACATCTCTTGACCCACGCATTTCAAAGATCCATGGGAGAAGCATGGTTTTCCAGGGTTGCATATTCGCTCACTGCTTCCCTGGTCTGGGGAGGTTCTTCTAGGTCTGTATTGCTCCCCAGTGGGCCATTGTCCTGTCTTGCTTTTCTTTATTATCTGTGGGCCAAGTTGCTTCCTTGATTAGTCCCAAAGTGAGTACCTGGATATTTCAGTTGAAAGTGTTGTATTTACTTTTCCCTTCCATTCTTCGCCATGAGAGCCATGAACACTAACTCCTTCTAGTTGGCCATTTTGGCCACTCCCTCTCTCAACGTTTATTCTAGTTTTTTACCTCTCTCATTTAGTAAATCATAGATTTGGTAGGATCTACTTCTTTAATTATTATAGAGGTAGTTTACCATAATTATGTAATTATTGAATATGTCACAGACACTTCAACCACTAATCCTAACACTGCATTTTAGCTCCTAAAACTTGTATTTAATTATAATACTTGCCTTTTAAAATATTCAATGTGCCTTCAAAGCCTAGCAGATAAAATATAAACTTCTTATACTGGCCTGTGAAGTTCAAAGTCTGTCTTCAATTGATATTTCCAACTCCAAGAAGCTACTACAAGGGTTCTACATTCCTGAACTCACCAAATACTTTTGTGCCTCTATGTCTTTGCCCATGCTATTTCTAGTACCTGGAATACCCTTTCTGTCTTGTTCCATTTCTCCATCTTCTCAAAGAATGAAGCCATCACCCAAAATGATGAGACAAATAGACAAAATATGCTGAATTTATTGCTTGGTTAAGTAAAGAATATCTAGGCTGTTTGGTTACAGTTTTTCCAGGCAGGAAAACAATTATCTTCTATAAGGATTTGTAACAATCATAGAATTCAAAAGAGTTGTGACTAGTTTGTTGTCAATTGTAGAAATGTGGTTATTTGAAGAAGACTTTTCTTGATTATATGGCAATTGTAAGTATGTTTATGAAATGAGTCCATTTCTGACTGACTGACTTTCAAAAGCAAGGGGTTGTCATTAATTGATTGACTTACAGAAGAGTGTTCATTAAACAAGTTGTATTTGATTTAAGTAAACACTTTAATTTGACTTGATTAAACATTTTAAATATGTTTAAAACTGATTCTGATGGTTTATGGCTGTGGAACTCTTACTCATTAAGTAGGTTTAAAACTTATTCTGGTCACTATTTGTTACCCTGGCTTTAGAACAATTAGTCTTCTTCTAGGAGTGTGGGAAGTTAAAATTTTTTTTCAATCACCCTTTTACATCTTTCCTCAATTAAAGTTTCAGGAAAGACAGCAAGGACTACCCATAGTTACATCCTAGTTGTTGATTCTCCTTGCAGATGCGGTTTTGTTTACACATATCTAAATTTCACTCAACCATTAATCAGCATGGCTTCATCTTCTTCTTTATTTTTGTTGTTTGGTCAGTCATTGTTTGGGATGATGGCTACATGACAACATTTAAGACTCTGGAAAATACATATTGAACAATTTCATGACAAATATAAAAAGAATATTATTAGAAGAAACTGATAGACACTTTCAAATAATAAACCAAGATTTCTGAAAATTGACCAAAAAACAAATTCCATTGACTGCTTGAGTCTCCCATAGATAGATAGATTGTCTTTTATTTCAGTTTTGATATGAAATGCTCCATTTAAACAATGTTGTTAATTCAGGTACAACATAAATTATGAAATAGTACTGATTTCCTCTAATTGGCCAAAAGAAAATCTAAGGTTAGTTTATTTTTCATAATTACTTGGGTGAAGGAATTTTAAAAGGTCAGTTGTGTATCCAGGACAAGAGCCATAGTAGAGAATTCATTTTTGATGACCATTTCAAGTCTTCTAGCTTCTGTGAGTGGGATCATTACCCATAAACTTTGTTTCACCAATTACTACTCATTTACATAGGAAAGGTTTTATCCATACAGATGCTTTGTAAGAAACAGTACATTGAGGGTACTGATGAATCATAAACTCGAAATAGTCTAACTATTAGCACTACAGAACAAGCAGTCTTAGTCATGAGTTGGCACTGAAGGTGCTCATTTTCTCATAGGAAAAAGAACTCAGATACTTCATAAGAGATATATACAAACTTAATAGAACTGTAAATATATTATCTCTAGGTGTCATCATGACAGTCATTGTTGCATCCCAGTAGTACCTGTATCACCTTGTATTACATGGGCATTTAATTTCATTTATACATTGTCTGTAAGTAGTATTACTATTGGCAAGATCAGTGTAACATATCTTTATACTGTTTTTCAGAATGGCTGCATTAGCAATAACCTGGATGAGCTAAATTATAGACTGGTAATTGTATTTAACAAGCCTAGACTTAAGAATTATTGATAAGAAGGCATTATGGACTATGTTAGAAGCATATAAGTTAGAATAGCAAAGAGAAACAATATGACTAAAAGGAAAATAGACAAAATCATTTACATGAGAGTTTGGAAATCAGTGCTTTAAAGTATCTAGGCCAAGGGTTGGCAAATTATGGCTTGTGGGCCAAATCTGGCTTATCACCTGTGTTTATAAATAAAGTTTTATTGGTATACAGCCATGCTGATTTTGTTTATGTATAATTTATGGCTGCTTTTGCAGTACATTGCAAGAGTTGAATAGTTTTGGCAGAGACTTAAAGGACTGAAAGCCTAAAATATTTATTACCTGTTTCTTTATAAAAAAAAAATATGGCTAACCTTTAATAGACTAATTATTCCAATGGGTCTAGGTGGAAGCTATCTGCTTAATGTAGTCATCAACTTGTTCCAAATATACTGGGTTAATAGTTAACTTCCATTAACCATCTGAAACCAGGGTTTCTCCACAGACCCCTATTTTGAAGTTTCCAGTTCCTTAAATCAAATTGGGGTTCTAGGATCTAGATTAATACCTGCTATATTGAAAGCATGTAATAGGTAGTTGGTAAAATGGCTTTGAATGCCTACTCTTCTCCAAGCATTGAACTCAGTGCTGCAAGAATACAAGGGTAATACAGACATAGAGCTTTTATCCAGTAAATATGCGGGATAAAAGTATAAAAATTGCTTTAATACAAGATTAAACATCACAAATGTTTTAAGAGGGCTATAGGCCAATAACTATGAAGACCCAGAAAACATTTGAGATAGGTCTTTAAGAGATGAGGGAAAAGGGCATTTCTAGAAAATAGACCATTATGAGGAAAGGCATGGTGATAGGATAGCAGAGAACATCTCTGGGGTATGATAATCAATCTTTTGTCTACCAGTATATAAAGTACGTACTAGAAAGCCTTAGAAGATCTGGGGAAAGTGAATTAATTTTTTCTGGAGTTAGATTTACACAGTGGCATGCTGGAGCTGGCTCACGCCAGCTTATAAAAGCTGATTGCTAATATTAAAGACTCTTTTAAGCTGGTCGTTAAATCTTTGGTAGCTTGAAATTGTCCATCTTAAGAGTATTTACTCTACCAAACATGTACATGCTACATAAATAAATCAGGGCTTTCATTCTCTCTCTTTCTCTTTCTATCTCCCTTCCTTCTCCTTTCTTCTTTCTTTCTTACTCTTTTCTAGATAACCAGCACACTACTGGATTTATATAATGCCAGAAATTACATTGTTATGGACCACTTGAACAATTGAATTGTTTCAGTTTTCATTCAGATTTAAAATGTTGCTTGTGGGTTTGCTCCCTAGCCTAATAGTTTGCCAGTGAGAAGAGCCATGGAAACTGTAGAAGAGAGGAGCTCCTGACTTTCTGGCCTCCCTAGGATCATGTGTAGGCTGATGCTCCCTCTTATAGTTGACAGAAATTCTTCCAAACTCCTCAGAAATAGAACTTTATGACTATGGGTTGGACTCATGCAGCCCTATAGGTGGTCACAAAGCAATTGTGAGAGAAAAAAAAACAGACTTGGAAGTATCTCAGCAAGAAATAAAAGCAGTTAGAGAGAAAGAGAAAGAGCGAAGGAGGGAGGGAGATGGGGATTAAGCATTGTGTTCTCACACTGGTATAAAGAACTACCCAAGACTCGGTAATTTATAAAGGAAATAGGTTTAATTGACTCACAGTTCCACATAGCTGGGGAGGCCTCAGAAAACTTACAATCATGGCAGAAGGGGAAGCAAACACATCTTTCATCACACGGTGGCAGAAAGGAGAAGTGCCAAGCAAAGGGGGAGAAGCCCCTTATCAAACCATCAGATCTCCTGAGAACTCACTCACTCTCATGAGAACATTATAGGCGAAACTGCCTCCATGATTCAGTTATTCCACCCGGTCCCACCCCTGACATGTGAGAATTATTACAATTCAAGGTGAGATTTGAGTGGGGACATAGAGCCAAACCATATCAGGTAGAGAGGAGGAAGATAGAGGAGGGACAGAGAGAAAGACAGTGAGAAAGTGAGAGAGAAGAAAATAGCAATAACAATAATGGAATGAATTGAATAAAAATAAGGCAAAGTCCAAGGGGGAGCTGAGAAGATGAGCTTAAACGTGCAGAAAAGATATCAAGTTTTTGGAAAAGGGAAAGAGCTTATTTTGAACTATGTCTATGGTTTCATAATTTCTATGGCTCTTATGGCACTGATTTATGGCATGGATCTAAACAGAAATTATGTATATAGTTCAAACTTCAGATGAATAACTTTAACTTTAATTGTTTAAGTGAGAAAGTGTGATGAGAAAACCTAGGAAATATAAGAAAACAGCTGCCATCTCTTGTCTTGAGAGTTAGAATTGAATTAACTGAGATTTCATATCTGGGCCTCCCAGATTGATATGCTGATCACACATTTATTTCTAAATAAAGGTGCATAGTAATACCCCACAGGGTTACTGTAAAAATTAAATGAAATAAATTGAGTTTCCAAAATTTTCTTAATGATAATAATCACAGAGAATGTTATACTTCACAAAAAAGGGGGTAAATCCCCTGGCGTTCTTGTTAAACACATAAATTCCTACGTCCCATCTCAGACCAACCGAATAAAAAATGTTCAGGACAGGAGTCACTGAAGTTGTTTGTTTAACAAGAGCTCCGGGTTATTCTTATTATCAAGCAAATTTGGGAAAAAAATGAGTTAATATATGTGAAAATATCTTATTGTACAAAAACAAGGGCATAATTGGAAAAATCAATGGAATGCATGAACCACCAAAGACAGGTGTTATTCAGCAAGCCGTTACAAGTTCCTTTACTCGATCTTTTTCTTATATATTCAGGGGAACAATATTAATACTTACTGCTATCCGGAAGCTGGGGAAGGATTAGAGTCTGCCACTGAAAATTGCTCTGAGCTCTCTAGAAGGTAAGTGCTATGTAAACATCAGTTGCCAGGTTTAGTCATTCATTGGAGGCAGGCAGGAGAGATTGGAAAATATTTGTCTCAGAGAGCTACTCTCTTACAGAGAATAGCGTGCATAGGTTGTAGCTCTAAGAGACCACACACTGCTGGGGAGATATGCAGTAGAGAAGAGCAGGGTCTGTAATAATGCCCAGCAGTTGAATCTCAGATCTCCAGGGGCCAGGCATGAAAGGGGGTGGAGACATCCTTGAGAGCAATAGGACTTGTCCCATTGACAAATGCTTTCAGGAAAAGAAGATGCTTGATTTTTCTAAGTGAAAAAAATCTAGTCTCTGGGAAGAGGATCATTTTTCATGGCCCGGAACACCTCACTGACAATTCTCTCCGGGAAGTCATGAAGAGGGATGAGGCTCAAAGAAAGGCATTCCAAGACCTTCGCCCTTCACCATCAGCAGCACGTGATGGAGTCAGCAAAGTTGTTCCTCTGTCTGGGCTAGGTGAGGACAGCCTACTCCGAGTTCCACAAGTGTGCTTTTTTCCTTCAAAGAAGTTCTGGAAACATCTGCCAGTGGGGAGGAAGTCTACTCTGAGCAACTTCTAATCAACACAGCCTAGGACATTCTTCCTTCTCTCTGCCAACTTCGTCCTTCTTCACCTGCCTCCAAAATTCAATTAAGAACCTGTCTTAGTACATTCTGGTTGCTATAAGAAAATTCCATAGGCTGGGTAGCTTATAAACAACAGAAACTTATTCTTCATAGATCTGGAGGCTAAAAAGTCCTCCAGATCAAGGCACCAGCAGATTCTGTGTCTGTCGAGGTCTGGCTTTCTGGTTCATAAATGTTGCCTTCATGCTGTGCCCTCACATGGTGAAAAAGGCAACGCAGCTCTTTGAGGTTGCTTTTAAAAGAGCACTAATCCTAATCATGAGAGCTTTTCCCTCATGACCTAATAACTCCCAAATGCACTGCCTCCTAACACAATTGCGTTGGGGGTTAGAATATCAGCATACGAATTTTAGAGGAACACAAACATTCAGACCATGGCAAAACCTATTCCTTTGAATGTCTTCCCTGACTCTTCCTGCCTCAGTTTCCTTTCATTCCCTAGATTCTACTCAGTTCTTGGAACACTGTTCAATTTTTAGGCCACGGAACAGTTTAAAACTCAGGGATCTAAAGCCAACCTTGTCAGTTTCATGGTCATGTTATACTTTGAGTATTTCAGCCAAAACGACAATATCTCTTCTCTCCTTTTTTTATTCTAGATTTGCGTGTGTGTGTGTGCATGTGTGTGTCTGTGTGTGTTTCACTTTCTTTAGTTACTAACAAATCTTATAAAAATAGGAGCAGATTTCTTCACTTTCCATGGCCCTCTTCTGGAGCAATGGGTTAACAAGGTTTACTCTTAATTATCTAGAAAGGGCCATGATATGAGTAACCCCCAAATATCTAATAATTCAAAAGTAAGATGCCAAAAACTAGCTTTTAATTCAGTCTGATATTAACATTGGATATTCCACAAGCTTCCCTAACAGATAGCAGGCCAAGAATAGCTACCAGAAGCATGCTGTAGAGTAGAATCCATAACTAAAATGTAACTGGCATGTATATCAGCTGTGGAAAAGGCACAGAATTAAAAATTCACTTGGATATTTAAGAGTTAACTGAAATGGGACCTGATTTCCTTTGGGAATCTTATAATAATGAATAATTTAAAAATATAGAGAGTAATTCCTACTCACTAGAAGAAATGTTTTACATATTAATTGGGTTTTCCCAAAGGGTAGAAAAGTAGTACAATAAAATCTTCATTATTCAAAATTTATGATTACTTGACCAGGAGATGGTCTGACGTTCACCTTTGTCCTCACTATCATTAAAGAACAGTTTGAATACAAATGTTATGTGTTGGAAATATCACCTGAAAATATTAAAATTGAGAAAATATTTTGAAGACAGGTTCAGTTCACACTTAAAATTTATTGTAAATCATCATCATATATTCATTTTGCAAATATCCCTAGAAAATAGATAATTGGGTAATTGTAATAATTTTATAGGCCTTACTAATAAAAAGAATACATTTGTGTTCTTTTAGAGGCTTCTATAATTTAGTCTTCTAAATTAAAACAAGTTAGCCTCCCACAAATTAGCTTTTTAGTATATTTTTCAACTCTTCCTACACTTCGATGAGTATCATACCGAATTTGAAGTTGAGATACATCAAGTAATGACAGTAATGGTGATTATGCAAATTCCACAGAAAATTGTCCTACCTAACCTGATTATGCTTGAAATTTATACTACACTTATTTTTCACTGATAACCTGATTTTTGGGGGACATCTATGACTTTTAAGATGGTTGGTTTACAGGATTAACGTAATATCTTTGGGACTCTGTATGCGCTGAAGCTCCTGTTCCTATTAAAGTATTAGTGAGCTCTGTGAATCTCCGTGGGGATAGCTGGTCTGACTCATGTCAAACTTGATGGGAGGCTGTGATAAAGAGAGTGAAGAAGGAAGGATGTAGATTTCATCATTGCTAAGAATTAGCTTGAGGAGGGGGATAACTTACAGCATGCAGCTAACAAGAGGCACCAAGATCAAAGGCTAACTGCCATGCATCCCGGAAGCATAGGACTATGCAGGGAAGAAAGAGGAAAGCAGATGTTAAAATCAAAGAAATCTCAAAAAAACGTTTGGTAAATGGCTCTAAATGGGCCACAGGGGACATCTTCATAGGAAAAGTTGAGAAGAACCCTGACAGGTGTGGGAGATTAGTTGATTTCTTTTTTTTTGTTTGTTTCACTCCTTCCTTTCCTCTTCACTCTTCTTCCACACCCCCTCTCCCCAGAGCCAACAATTAATTGACTAAACCACAAAAGGTCCCTGGGTAAATGTTGACTTTCATCACTTCACCTTCCTCCTCTATCAGCTGGGCTGAAGATGGTGGCTGCAATGAAAAACAGGTCATGCCCTAGAAAGAAAAGAAAACTGATTTCTCCAAGGAAGACAGAAAAATATAGAGCTGGTATTTATGATTTAACAATAGATCCAGAAATCTTTCCTAATACTGTGTGGTTATCTTGTCATCTCTGGACATCTCTGCTCAGCACCCTCAGAGGTTAACCAGAGTCACAGTGTAGAAAGAGATCCTCTCTTCTATCTTTTTTTTTTTTTTTTTTTTTTTTTTGAGACGGAGTCTTGCTGTGCCCCAGGCTGGAGTGCAGTGGCGCGCGATCTTGGCTCACTGCAAGCTCCGCCCCGCCGGTTTCACGCCATTCTCCTGCCTCAGCCTCCCAAGTAGCTGGGACTACAGGCGCCCGCCACCTCACCCAGCTAATTTTCTTGTATTTTTAGTAGAGACGGGGTTTCACCGGGTTAGCCAGGATGGTCTCGATCTCCTGACCTCGCGATCCGCCCATCTCGGCCTCCCAAAGTGCTGGGATTACAGGCTTGAGCCACCGCGCCCGGCCCCTCTCTTCTATTAATGGTATCAATTTCTCCATTCCTCCCTTATTTCCCTGTACCTGAAGGTGAGAGCAATACAGGGTAAAGAAGCCTGGTTTTGCAGCCACATACATCTGAGCTTGAATCCCAGCTCCAATTCCTGCTAGCTATGTAATGTAGAATGAGTTAACATTTGATTCTCAGTTTCCACACATCTACCTTGCAATGTTGCTATGAGGATTAGAAACAATATATAAAATACTGGCACAGGCCGGGCGTGGTGGCTTATACCTGTAATCCCAGCACTTTGGGAGGCTAAGGCAGGCAGATTGCTTGAGCTCAGGATCTTGAGACAAGCCTGGGCAACATGGCAAAACCCTGTCTTTACTAAAAATACAAAAATTAGCTGGGTGTGGTGGTGTGTGTCTATAGTCCCACCTATTTGGGAGGCTGATCACATAACAGCTTTAAACCTCAGCTTTTTCTTCTGTCAAATGAGATCACAATAGTGCTTACTTTGCAGTATTACTGGATGGAATAAGAAAGTGATAGCATAACACAGTGGTTAAAAGTGCAGGCTCTAGGGTCAGACTACAGGTTCAAATCCTGACTCCATCCTCAATGGCTATGTGACTGTGCAAGTGTTTAATCCCTTCATTCTAGGTTTTCCAATTTATAGAGTGGACATAATAATAGCATGTAATTTATGAGATTGTTAAAAAATTAAATTAGGTTATATCCTTAATGCACCAAGAACAGTGCCTGGTATATAGTAAGTACCATATAAATGTTAAATTTTGAAAAAAAAGAGGTCAGGCGCAGTGGCTCACACTTGTAATCCTGGTGCTTTGGGAGGCCAAGGCAGGTGGATCGTTTGAGGTCAGGAGTTAGAGATCAGCCTGGCCAACATGGTGAAGCCTCATCTCTAGTAAAACTACAAAAATTAGCCAGGCATGGTGGCGCACGCCTGTAATCCCAGGAACTCTGAAGGTTGAGGCAGGAGAATCACTTGAACCCAGGAGGCTGGGGCTGCAGTGAGCTGTTATAGCGCCATTGCACTCCAGCCTGGGTGACAGAGTGAGACTCTGTCTCAAAAATAACATAAAAATAAAAGAAAGAAAAAAGTGATATCATATATGGAATATATTGATATAGTACCTCATACACAATCAGAACTTTAATGTCAGTATTGTTAATGATGATTATATTATTGTTTTCATTTAAGTGAATTCCTCTCATATGACTTTTGAAAGCTTCTGCAATAAAGCAAATTGCAGAATTATAAATCCCAGGGTAGTAGAACATAGCTAAAAGGTTATTTTGTGTGGTGACTGTAAAAAATGACCCTAAAATTATTTGGCTTTCATCTCATTAGGTGGTTGAGTTTACATTCCCTTCCACCGAATTGGAAGGGATTCTGTAATTCTGTAAGGCATTCCGTAAACGCCTACATGATATGATAATGTGGAAGTGATGCTTCAACTTCCTGTCTGCTGGGATACCTGGTCTTGGACCCCAGCCACAATGCCATGAGGAAGCCAGTCGTAGAGAGATCCCTTAAGGAAACATTGAGGCCCCCAGCTCACCTAACTCTGGCATATGAATGAATCATCTTGAAAGTGCATCCTTATTCCCCCAGTCAGCCACCCCAGAGCTGACACTGCATAGAACAGAGACTGGCAGTTCCCGTTGTGCCCTACCCAAATTGCAGATGTGTGAACAATTTTTTGTTTGTTTTTAGCTATTAGTTTTGGGAAGGTTTATTATGCAACAATAGATAGGTGGAATATTTAGTTATTTTCCTATCAGATGTCTGCATCTCCTCTGTACTATTGCTTCAGTTATCTAACCTCCACTTAATTATTCAGCCATTAAACACATATTTATTGGATATCTATGTACAGACATTTTTCTATTCACTAGGGGATACATCAGTGAATAACAAAGGTTATGGTTGCAGATTTCCTCATTCTAGGGAGAAAGACAGACAATAATATATGTAATATATAAATAGATAATATCTATATATTGTAATGTCTTGGATTGGCATGCACTATGAAAGGAAGAAAAGATAAAGAGTGATGAAATGTGTGTGTGTGTGCGTGCACACGCATGTGTGTGTGCGTTGGGACAGTTGTTGATATTTTAGAAAGGATGTTTCAGGAGCACTCTAATGAGGTGACATTTGAGAAAAGATCTGAAGTAAATGAGGGAGATGATTACACTGATCCACAGAGGAGGAAGGTTCCTAGCAGAAGGAAGAGCAGCATAAGGTTTTGAGTTAGGAGCATGCCGACGACGAATCAGGAAAGAGACTTGTGAAGTTGGAAAGGAGCATGCAAGGGGAAGACTGATAGGAGATAAGGTCTAAGATAAAGTGAAAGCTTAGATCGCATTGGCCCTTAGAGGACATTAAAAAAAAATTTATTCCAAGTGAAATGATAAGCTATTGGAGGGTTTTGATAATTTCATTATTTTAATTGAAGTAAAATCTACATGAACTAAAATGCACACATTTTAGGTGTACATTTCGATGAAGTTTAACAGATGCACTCCTGTGTACATAACCTTAATCATCCTAAAAGTTTTCTTTTGATCCTGACCCATCAACCCCCACCTGTGTCTAATAGGCACTCACTATTCTGATTTCCATTACCATAGATTAAGTTTACCTATTCTTGTATTTAATATAAATAGAATTATACTTATACAGTATTTACTATTTTGTTTCTGGTTTCTTTCACTTAAAAATGCTTTTGAGATTCATCTACATTGTTGAATCTACCCATAGATTTTTTTTTTAACTGCTGAGTAATATTATACTCTATGAATATATCACAATTAGTTTATTTATTCACCTATTGGTAGGCATTTGGGTTGTTGCCAGTTCTTATTCTCTATGAATAAAGGTTTTATAAACATTCGTATACAAGTTTTTTTGTGTGTGTGGGCATATGATTTTGTTTCTCATAGGTAAAATGCCTAAGAGTAGAAGTGGCGGGTTATAGGATAGGTGCATGCTTAATTTTATGGCAACTTAAACCATTTATGAAAGCATTTGTACCATTTTTTACTCCTACCAGCAGTGGGTGAGAATTCCAGTTACTTAACATACTAGATAACAGTTGGAGTTGTCAGTTCTTTGATCCTCTGCCCTCAATTCCTACTCTCATAGCAGTCATGAGAACCTATGCTTACCATGCTTCACTAGAGGGCCAAGATAGGAAACTAGAGCTTTGAAAAAAGACAGTAAGTTTCCAGAAAAAATTTCAGTACCTTCATGATTGTTCATATGTTGAAAAACATCTGATGAACTGAAATAAGGTCTCACTTTCCACTTCTGTATCGTAGTTCACTATTTGACCAAACTCCTTAATAAGACAACATTTTCTGTATCTACTTCTATATGTGTTTGTTACGTTGTCAGAAAATGTAGGTTATCATCTTTTTGTGTATTTCAAAAAGTAAGTAATTTGTATATTTCAAAAAGTAGTAACTACTCATTTTGCTCTTTTGCTTATTACATAATCTTGTTGCGTTAACATTTTCATATAAATCTGATTTTCCAATCTCTCTAGTCATGTTTGTGACTATTCTAAGTGCTTCTAAATGGGCTATATCTAGTTATTCAGTTTATTCCATAGGTTCAGGTTCCACAGTAGTGATTTCAGCTGTAAATTTCCTTTAAGCATTTCTGAATTTATATGCATGTAAGCTAGTATGATTTGAATTTTATGGTTTGTATAATTTTTCTACTTACACCATTTTTAAGACTGAAGGTATGAATGATCTCTAGCCACATGTGTTCTGTATGTATATGTGCAATGCTGCATACTTGAATAAACACAGGCACATTTACTAAATTGTGTGCCTACACAAACACATATACACATCAAACACACACACAGACACAAACACACACACATACACAAACACACACACACACACACTCTTGAGCACATAAAACATTCAGATAAATGCAGTTAGGGTGTTTATTTGAATGGGTTATGGTGTGGTCACTCAAAAATGCCCTTTTCCTTGGTTTACTGGGCTCTTGTGTTGTTTGACTCTGCCCTAGATTTATAAGGGTCCTTTCTACCACACAGTTATTTCTCATTTTCATTCTTTATGTTGCCTTCTCTTCTGTTCCATGAAATGGAAACATCCACACCATCCTATATGAATCTTATGTGAATGGGATGAGACAATAGCCAGTAATTGTAAAACAAACAAAAAAATCCCTTTGCACTGTGTAAGACTTTTATATGTAAAACCATTTAATGATTTAGGTTCTCTGTTTAGAAATATACAACTTGAGGGAGAAAAAAAACAAAACAAAACATGTTTTGATGTATTTTGTAGGCTTCTGACAGTTTCCAGATGGCTTAAAGCCTCATGAAGAAACATGACTGAGCACATATTGGATATGTTTTATTTCAACAAAAGAATAATCTGTTTCCTATATTGGGTTATGATATGGTTTGGGTACTTGTCTTCTCAAAATATCATGTTTGGATGTAATCCCCAGTATTTGAGGCAGAGCCTAGTGAAAGGTATTGGATCTGGGGTGGATCCCTCATGAAAATCTTAGTGCCATCCCCTTGATGATGAATAAGTTCTCACTTAGTTGGCTCATGAGAGATCTGGTTGTTTGCAATAATCTGGGACCTCCCTGCCCCTCTCTCTAACTCCCTTCCTGCCATGTGATGTGCTGGCTCCCCTTCACCTTCCACTATGATTGTAAGCTCCCTGAGGTCTTATTAGAAGCCAAGCAGATGCCAGCACCAGGATTTCTTTACAGCCTGCAGAACCCTGCACCAATTAAACCCTTTTCTTTATAAATTACCCAGTATCAGATATTTCTTTATAGCAACACAAGAAGAAACTAATACAGGTTAAAATTTATTATTTTGCTCATCTGTGTTTGCTATTTGATGATGAGTGAAAAAACCAATGCTTCATTAATCTATTGTATATCTAGTAGGAAGCACAGTCCTTGACACATAATAATTGTCCAGTTAAAACAATGTCATGCTGAATGAATGAATTTCACTAGACTCTCAAAGCCAGTTGATGAAAGAAGTAGTGGGACATGGACTGCACAGAAAACTGTTGTCTCCACCAGTCTAATAAAGCTGTTCTCATCAAGGTCACTGGTAATCTCCATCATGTGAAATCTAAAGGTCAATTATGAGTCCTTTATTTTCTCAATTACTTCTACTATTCTCCCTGTGTCCTCTCTTCTATGCCCCACCCTTTCCCCACATTTCACTCTCCACATGTTATCAAATTATTTTTGAAGACCCTATAATGGTGAGGGTTTTTTCTAAAATATAAACCAGATTATGTCTGTTTTCTCCTCAAAACCTTTCAAAGGCTTTAGCTCATGTAGAGTTAAATTTAGAGCTCTTACCATAACCTCCAAGACTCTACAATTTTTGCCCCCAACCATCTTTCTGACCTCATCTGTAATATCCCCTTGCTCACTCTGCTCCAAACACACTGAACTGCTTGCTGTTATTTGAGCTTGCCAAGCATGCTCGGACCATAGGACTCTGCATGTGCTATTTTTCTATAACTTTCTACCTTCAGAGTCCACATAGCTTCTTTCCTCACTTTATTCAATGTTAAATTGTCACTTCTTTGGCATCCCTACTTAAAATAACCCATCTCATTCTATAGTCAATTGTTTTATTTTCACATCTACCACCACCAGCCATAAAATATCTTGATGTTTGTTCATCATTCTTTTCCACTAGATTGTAAACCCCATGATTGCAGGAAATTGTTCAGATATATTTATTGCTGTTTCCTTGGAGTCTAAAACAGTGCCTGGCAGATTGTAGGCATTCCTAAGCATTTTCTGTAGAAATGAATAAAATGAAAGTCTATTAGGCACTTGCTGTCCTGAAATATAGTTAATGTGATCCCTTACGTTTTCAAGAAACACCCTGTCTCAGTGTTCCTTGGTACATAATCTTTATTCCTGAAAAGGAAGTGGACAAACTTAAAAAATTTTCCTTGAATGAGAAGAAAAGAGACTCATTTGAAGTTCAATGTTACCATGAAGAATAACCTAATTGAGAATTACTGGAAGAAAGGAAAATAAGGGCTCCAAACTAAATTCATAAGGACAGAAGTAAGATTCTGATATTGATTTGGGTTTTTTGAAGAAAAGCTGGTAATGGCCCAGATTGTGGCTGAGGCTAGAAACTTCCTCAGGCCCAGCTAACTCTTGAATAACTGACATGCTTGAAAAATAATGGCTGAGCTTAGGCATGTAAGTTAAATACAGCCACAACTTGTTAATCTCAAGCATGTTACATCACCTAACCAATGAGGGGGCAGCCATGAATAAAAACTCATTAAACCATGCGGCAATAGAAGTAATGGAAACTGAAAATGGCAAGCATCCAGTTCCTTCCCTGCCTGGCAAATGGAAGCAAGATTGACTCCTTTGTGCAGTCACCTTAGCAAAATGGAAGATTAAGAGTTCTCCATCTTTTCCTCTCAACAACTAGTAACTATCCAGAGGCAAGATTACCACCACAAACATCCCAGAACTTGGAGTGAAGCTGTGATATCCCTTAGGATTGTAGAACTGAGGAAAAATGCACATTTAGACAGTAAGGGGACAAATTATCTTTTACTGCAGTATTCATCCCCAGAGTCTGCACAGCACAACACATGGCGAAGTACCCTGGACTTACTGTCTCTACAACAGAAAAAGTAAGTTGACATGGACATTCAGCTTCTTCATCTTTCTGGAACCCTTTGTCAAAGACTCACTCTGGTCTTATTCCAAGGGAAGCATCTTAAGTGCTGGCAGGGCTAGCTCATCAGCAGTCATTTTGAAAACAGAAATGGGATTGGGGCTGACAGCAACTAATTCTCAAACCTTGGTGCCAGGAGTAGCAGAACTGAGTTTAGCATGCCCTCTTGCACTGCAATGGCTGTAGTGGTTGAAGACTAAGAGACCAAAACAGTCAGCACAGAATTTCTGGATAACCCTACTCCCCAAAGATGGATGGGTACAGACAAAGTCAGACTACAAAGACTGAAGACAAAAAACCCCTACATATTCAATGCACATACATCAACAAACAGCCACAGGATTAAGAACAATCAGAGAAACATAACATCACCAACCAGACAAAATAAGATGCCAGTAACTGACCCTAAAGAGGTGGAGAGGTATGTTCTGCCTGACAGTTCAAAATAACTGTCTTAAGGAAGCGTGGTGAATTTTAATAAAATATAGAGAAACAATTCAGAAATGTATCAGAGAAATTTAACAGAGAGTTTAAAATAACAACAAAAACCAAATAAAAATTCTGGAGGTGAAGAATACAACAAATAAACTAAAAATTGCAACAGAAAGTATCAACAGCAGAATTGATTAAGAAGAAGAAAAAATCAGTGAGCTTGAAGACAGTCTACTTGAAAATATACAGTCATAGAAGAAAAAATAAAAAAGGAATGAAGAAAGCATGCAGAATGTATGGGACAACACTGAAAGGGCAAAGTTTTGCTCACTGGAGTTAAAGAGGGAGTAAAGAAACACAAAGGGATAGAAAGCTTATTTAAAAAAATAATAGCAGAAAATTTTTCAAATGTGGGGAAAGATACTAGATATAAAAAGGTCAAAAGTCACCAATTAGAAGCAATTCAAATAAGACTACCCCAAGAAATATTAGAATCAAACTGTGAAAAATCAAAGACAAAGAGAAAATCCTGAAATCAGCAAGAGAATAGAAGAAAATAACACATAGGGAAGTTCCAATATGCTTAACAGTATACTTCTCAGGAGAAAGTTCACAGGCCAGGAGGGAGTGGAATGATGTATTTAAAGTGCTGAAGTAAAAACAAAACTGTCTACTCAAAATACTATACACAATAAAGCTATCTTTCAGAAATGAGGGATAAATAAAGACTCTCCCAGAAAACTAAAAGCTGAAAGAGTTTATCACCATCCAGACCTATCTTACAAGAAATGCTAGGCAGCATTTTAAACTAAAAAAAAACCACTCTAATGAGACACATGAAAATGTCCAATGGTATAAAATTCACTGGTACAAGTATGTATGCGGGTGAATTCAAAATACTCTAATACTACAATCATGGTATGTAAATAAACTATATCTTTAATATAAAGATAAAAAGACTAAACTATTAAAAATAATAAAAACTACAAAATTGGTTAAGGAATAAGCAATGATTTGTAATGGTTATAATAATGATTTATAAGTTATTTACAAATAGTTATAAATTATGACATCAAAAATTCAAAATGTATGTGTGAAGGTGGAAATAAAATGTAGAGTAGGATTTCCAGTTGTTGGTTATTTTTATTTTTAGCAACCAGAGAAAGTTGTTATCAATTTAATTTAATGTGTTATAACTATGTTTTTTGTAAGCCTCATGGTAAGCACAAAGCAAAAACCTATGATAAATATATATACTAAAAATAAAAAGCAAGGAATAAATACTTCTAGAGAATATCACTTAACCACAGAGAAAGACACTAAGAAGGAAGAAAGGAAAAAGAATCTATGAAACAACTAGAAAACAATGAACAAAATGGCAGTAGTATGTTCTTACAAATTAATAATTACTTTGAATGTAAATGAATTGACATTTTTAATTAAAAGAGAGTGGCTGATGGCATAAATAACAAGAGCACTCAACTATATGCTGCCTACACTTCACTTGTAAGAAAATACATAGACTGAAAGTGAAAAGATGGGAAAATATTCCATGCAAATGAAAATCAAAACAGGGATAGCTATGCATATGTCACATAAGATAGACTTCAAGTCCAAATCTGTAAAAAGAGAAGAAGTAGGTCATCATATTTATAATAAAGGGGCAAATTCAGCAAAAGGATACAGCAGTTGTAAACATATATGCACCCAACACTGGAGCACTGAAATATATGTGACTATTAATAGATTTAAAGGGAGAGATAGACTGCAACACAATAATAATTGAGGAGTTTAAGACCCAATCTTTAGCAATGGAAAGATCACCTGGACAGAAAATTAATATAGAAATATTTAATTTAAACTGCATTCTAGACCAAATGAACCTAACAGGCATTTACAGAATACTCAATCCAACAGCTGCAGAACACACAGTGTTCTCAACTGCACATGGAACATTCTCCAGGATAGATTATGTTAAGCTACAAAGCAAGTCTTAGAACATTGTAGAAGAAAAAAACTTGTGTCATGCATCTTTTGGACAACAATGGTATACAATTGAAAATCAATAATAGGACAAATACTGGAAATTTTAAAAATATGTGGAAATTAAACAACATGCTCTTGAACAACCAATGAATCAATGAAGAAGAAAGTATATTTAAAAAACTCTTAAGACAAATAAAAATGGACATAAAATATGCCAAAATTTATGAAAAACACTAAAAGCAGTTCTAAGAGGGAAGTTTATAACGATATATACTTACATCAAAAAAAGAAAGATTTCAATAAACAACTTACAATTGCACCTCAAAGAACATAAAAACAAGAGCCAACTGAACTCAAAATTAGCAGAAAAAGAGAAATAGCAAAGCTCAGAGCAGAAATAAACAAAATAACATCTCAGAGCACAAATAAACAAATAACATTTGAGGTCAACAAAACAAAAATTTGAATTTTGAGAAAATAAAATTTTCAAAAAATCCTTTAGCTAGCCTAAGAAAAACAGAGAAAAGTCCCAAAGAAAGCAACTCATACATGAAAAAGAAGAGATTACAATACCACAGATACAAAGAATCATAACACTAATGAACAGTTAAACAAATTGGAAAATCTAGAAGAAACGAATAAATTCCTGGACACATACAACCTACCAAGACTGAACCATGAAGAAATAGAAAACCTGAACAGATCAATAACGAGTAGCAATATTAAAGCAGTAATAGAAAGTCCCTGATCAATGAAAAGCCTAGGACTAGATGGCTTCACTCCTGAATACCAATTCTTGTCAAACTATCCCCCAAAATTAGAAGACTATGGAATACTTCCAAATAAATTATAGCAAGACCAGTATTACTGTAATGTCAAAACCAGATAAAGACACAACAACAACAACAACAACAAACACTACAGGCTAATATCTCAGATAAACATAAATGCAAAAATTTTCAATAAAATACTACAAGCCAAGTTAAACAACACATTAAAAAAAGATCATTCACCATGATTAAATACCATTCATTTCAGGAATGCAAGGATGATTCAACATATACCAATCAAAATTATGATTCCTCACATCACCAGAACCAAAACAAACAAAGAAACAAACATATAATCCTTTCAATCGGTGATGAAAAAGCATTGAATGAAATTAAACATCTCTCCATGATAAAAAGGCCTCAAAAAACTGGGTATAGAAGGAACATTCCTAAAAGCAATGAAGGCCATATATGATAAACCCACAGTTAACTTTATATGAAACAGGGAAAAATGGCAAGTCTTTTCTCTGAGATCTGGGACAAGATAATGAGACCCACTTTTGCTTCTGTTCAGCATAGTACCAAAAGACCTATCCAACCAATTACGCAAACAAAAGAAAAAACAAGGCAACTAAATCGTAAAGAAGAATGTTAAAGTGTCCCTATTTGCAGATGACGTGATCTTATATGTAGGAAACCCTAAAAACCACCAAAACCTGCTAGAACTGGTAAATTCAGTAAAGCTCCTGGATTCAAAATCAACATACAAAAATCAGAAAACTATCTGAAAAAAGTTAAGAAAATTCCATTTACAACATCTTCAAAAAATAAAAATAAAATACCTAGAAATAAAATTAAAACTATAAAACATTGTTGAAAAAATTGAAAAAGGTACAAATAAATTAAATAATATTCTGTGTTCAGAGACTAGAAGAATTTACAAAGTTAAAACATCCATACTACCCCAAAATATCTATAGATTTAATGCAATCTCTATCAAAATCACAATGACATTCTTCAAAGAAATAGAAAAGAGTCCTAAAATGTGTAGGGAACCACAAAAGACCCTTAGTACTCAAAGCTGTCTTCAACAAAAATAACAAAGCTAGAGGCAACATATTGCCTTATGTGAAAGTATATTATACTCATCATGACTTGTCAAAGAAGAATTTTTTTAAAAGTATACAAAGTTATAGTAACCAAGTGGCATGATACTGGCATAAAAATAGACACATAGACCAATGGAACTGACCAGAGAGCCCAAATATAAATCCATGCATTTATATCCAACTCATTTTTGACAAAGATGTCTAGAACATACATTGGGAAATGATAGTCTCTTCAATAAATGGCTTTGGGAAAACTGGATAGCCACATACAGAACAATGAAATTAGACCCTTATCTCTCACCATATTAAAAAATCAACTCAAAATGGATTAAAGACTTAAATGTAAGACTTGAAACTATAAAACTATATAACTATAAAACTTTTATATAACTATAAAACTTGAAAGTACAAAACTCCTGGAAGAAAACATTGGGTAAATGCTTTATAATGTTGTTGTGGACAGTAATTTTTCAAAGACCTCAAAAGCACAGGCAGCAAATGCAAAAACAGACAAATTGTGTTACATCAAACTGTCTCTGAACAGCAAAGGAAACAACAGAGTGAACAGACAACCTACAGAATAAGAGAAGATATTTGCTAATTATACATCTGACAAGAGGTTAATATCCAAAGTATCTAAGGAACACAAATAACTGAATAGCAAAAAATCCAAAAAACTTGATTTAAAAATAAGCAAAAAATATGAACAGACACCTCTCCAAAGAAGACATCCAAATGACTAACAGGCAAATGAAAAATGCTTTATGTCAGGGGCATTCCAAGATGGCTAAATAGGAACAGCTGCAGTCTGCAGCTCCCAGCACGATCAATGCAAAAGATGGGTGATTTCTGCATTTCCAACTGAGATACCTGGTTCATCTCACTAGGACAGGTTGGACAGTGGGTGCAGCTCATGGAGGACAAGCTGAAGCAAGTCAGGGCATCACCTCACCTGGGAAACACAAGGGGTCAGGGGATTTCCCTTTCTTAGCCAAGGGAAGCCATGAGAGACTACCTGGAAAAACTGGACATGCCTGCCCAAATACTGCACTTTTCCCAAGGTCTTGGCAACCAGCAGAAAAGGTGATTCTCTACCATGCCTGGCTCGGTGGGTTCCACGCCCACAGAGCCTTGCTCACTACTAGCACAGCAGTCTGAGATAGAACTGCAAGGCAGCAGCCTTGCTTGGGGAGGGGCATCTGCAATTGCTGAGGCTTGAGTAGGTAAACAAAGCCACCAGGAAGCTCAAACTGGGCAGAGCCCACCACAGCTCAACAATGCCTACTGCCTCTAGACTCTACCTCTGTGGGCAGAACATAGCTGAACAAAAGGCAGCAGACAGCTTCTGCAGACTTAAATGTCCCTGTCTGACAGCTCTGAAGAGAGCAGTGGTTCTCCCAGCACTGCTTTTGAGCCCAGAGAATGGACAGACTGCCTCTTCAAGTGGGTCCCTAACCCCTGTGTAGCCTAACTGGGAGACACCTCCCAGTAGGGGCTGACAGACACCTCATATAAGTGGCTGCCCCTCTGGGACAAAGGTTCCAGAAGAAGGATCAGGCAGCAATATTTACTGTTCTACAATATTTGCTGTTCAGCAGCCTCCGCTGGTGATCCCCAGGCAAACAGGGTCTGGAGTGGACCTCCAGCAAACTCCAACAGCCCTGCAGCTGAGGGACCTGACTGTTAGAAGGAAAACTAACAAACAGAAAGCAATAGCACCAACATCAACAAAAAGGACATCCACACAAAAACTCCATCTGTAGGTCACCAACATCAAAGACCAAAGGTAGATAAAATCACAAAGATGGGGAAAAACCAGAGCAGAAAAGCTGAAAATTCCAAAAATCAGAGTGCCTCTTCTCCTCCAAAGGATCACAGCTCCTCACCAGCAACAGAGCAAAGCTGGATGGAGAATGACTTTGACAAGTTAACAGAAGTAGGCTTCAGAAGGTCAGTATTAACAAACTTCTCTGAGCTAAAGGAGGATGTTCAAACCCATTGAAAGGAAGTTAAAAACCTTGAAGAAAGATTAGACAAATGACTAACTAGAATAAAAAGTGCAGAAAAGACCTTAAATGACCTGATGGAGCTGAAAACCATGGCACGAGAACTTCGTGATGCATGCACAAGCTTCAATAGCCGACTCAATCAAGTGGAAGAAAGGGTATCAGTGATTGAAGATAAAATTAATGAAATAAAGTGAGAAGACAAGGCTAGAGAAAAAAAGTAAAAAGAAATTAACAAAGTCTCCAAGAAATTTGGAACTGTGCAAAAAGACCAAATCTACATTTGATTGGTATACCTGAAAGTGATAGGGAGAATGGAACCAACTTGGAAAACACTCTTCAGGATGTTATCCAGGAGAACTTCCCCAACCTAGCAAGGCCAACCAACATTCAAATTCAGGAAATACAGAGAATACCACAAAGACACTCCTTAAGAAGAGCCACCCCAAGACACATAATTGTCAGATTCACCAAAGTTGAAATGAAGGAAAAAATGTTAAGGGCAGACAGAGAGAAAGGTCAAGTTACCCACAAAGGGAAGCCCATCAGGATAACAGTGGATGTCTCAGCAGAAACCCTACAAGCCAGAAGAGAGTGGGGGTCAAAATTCAACGTTCTAAAAGGAAAGAATTTTCAACCCAGAATTTCATATCCAGCCAAACTAATCTTCATAAGTGAAGGAGAAATAAAATCCTTTACAGATAAGCAAATGCTGAGAGATTTTGTCACCAAGAGGCCTGCCTTACAAGAGCTCCTGAAGGAAGCACTAAACATGGAAAGAAACAACCAGTAACAGCCTCTTCAAAAGCATGCCAAATGGTAAAGACCATCGATGCTATAGGGCAATTAGGCAAGAGAAAGAAATCAAGGGTATTCAGTTAGGAAAAGAAGAAATCAAATTGTCCCTCTTTGCAGATGACATGATTGTATATTTAGAGAACACCATTGTCTCAGCCCAAAATCTCCTTAAGCTGATAAGCAACTTCAGCAAAGTCTCAGGATACAAAATTAATGTGCAAAAATCACAAGCATTCTTATACAGCAGTAACAGACAAACAGAGAGCCAAATCAGGAATGAACTTCCATTCACAATTGCTTCAAAGAGAATAAAATACCTAGGAATCCAACTTACAAGGGATGTAAAGGACCTCTTCAAGGAGAACTACAAACCACTGCTCAGTGAAATAAAAGAGGACACAAACAAATGGAAGAACATACCATGCTCATGGATAGGAAGAATCAATATCGTGAAAATGGCCATACTGCCCAAGGTAATTTATAGATTCAATGCCATCCCCATCAAGCTACCAATGAGTTTCTTCACAGAATTGGAAAAAACTGCTTTAAAGTTCATATGGAACCAAAAAAGAGCCGGCATCTCCAAGACAATCCTAAGTCAAAAGAACAAAGCTGGAGGCATCACGCTACCTGACTTCAAACTATCCTACAAGGCTACAGTAACCAAAACAGCATGGTACTGGTACCAAAACAGAGATATAGACCAATGGAACAGAACAGAGTCCTCAGAAATAATACCACACATCTACAGCCATCTGATCTTTGACAAACCTGAGAGAAACAAGAAATGGGGAAAGGATTCCCTATTTAATAAATGGTGCTGGGAAAATTGGCTAGCCATAAGTAGAAAGCTGAAACTGGATCCTTTCCTTACTCCTTATACAATAATTAATTCAAGATGGATTAGAGACTTAAATGTTAGACCTAATACCATAAAAATCCTAGAGGAAAACCTAGGTAGTACCATTCAGGACATAGGCATGGGCAAAGACTTCATGTCTAAAACACCAAAAGCAACAGCAGCAAAAGCCAAAATTGACAAATGGGATCTCATTAAACTAAAGAGCTTCTGCACAGCAAAAGAAACTACCATCAGAGTGAACAGGCAACCTACAGAATGGGAGAAAATTTTTGCAATCTACTCATCTGACAAAGGGCTAATATCCAGAACCTACAAAGAACTCAAACAAATTTACAAGAAAAAAACAAACAACCCCATCAAAAAGTGGGCAAAGGATATGAACAGACATTTCTCAAAAGAAGACATTCATACAGCCAACAGACACATGAAAAAATGCTCATCATCACTGGCCATCAGAGAAATGCAAATCAAAACCACAATGAGATACCATCTCACACCAGTTAGAATGGCGATCATTAAAAAGTCAGGAAACAACAGGTGCTGGAGAGGATGTGGAGAAATAGGAACACTTTTACACTGTTGGTGGGATTGTAAACTAGTTCAACCATTATGGAAAACAGTATGGCGATTCCTCAAGGATCTAGAACTAGATGTATCATATGACCCAGTCATCCCATTACTGGGTATATACCCAAAGGATTATAAATTATGCTGCTATAAAGACACATGCACACGTATGTTTATTGCAGCACTATTCACAATAGCAAAGACTTGGAAGCAACCCAAATGTCCATCAGTGACAGACTGGATTAAGAAAATGTGGCACATATACACCATGGAATACTACGCAGCCATCAAAAAGGATGAGTTTGTGTCCTTTGTAGGGACATGGATGCAGCTGGAAACCATCATTCTTAGCAAACTATCACAAGAACAGAAAACCAAACACCGCATGTTCTCACTCATAGGTGGGAACTGAACAATGAGATCACTTGGACTCAGGAAGGGGAACATCACACACCGGGGCCTATCATGGGGAGGGGGGAGGGGGGAGGGATTGCATTGGGAGTTATACCTGATGTAAATGACGAGTTGATGGGTGCAGCACAGCAACATGGCACAAGTATACATATGTAACAAACCTGCACGTTATGCACATGTACCCTACAACTTAAAGTATAATAATAATAAATAAATTTAAAAAAAAATGACAAACTGGAAAAAAAAAAAAAAGAAACTTCATCACTTGATGGGTGAAATAACCAGCTAACATCAAAATGACAGCATCAAATTCACACATAAGAATATTAACCTTAAATGTAAATGGGCAAAATGCCCCAATTAAAAGACACAGACTGACAAATTGGATAAAGAGTAAAGACCCATCAGTGTGCTGTATTCAGGAGACCCATCTCATGTGCAAAGATGCACATAGGCTCAAAACACAGGGATGGAGGAAAATCTACCAAGCAAATGGAAAGCAAGAAAAAACAGGGGTTGCAAACCTAGTCTCTGGTAAAAGAGGCTTTAAACCAACAAAGATCAAAAGAGACAAAGAATGCCACTACATAATGGTAAAGGGATCAATTCAACAAGAAGAGTTAAGTAACCTAAATATATAGGCACCCGATACAGGAGCACCCAGATTCATAAACAAATCCTAAGAGACCTACAGAGAGCCTTAGACTCCCACACAATAATAATGGGAGACTTTAACACCACACTATCAATATTAGACAGATCAATGAGACAGAAGGTTAACAAGCATATCCAGGACCTGAACTCAGCTCTGCAACAAGCAGACTCTACAGAACTCTACACCCCAAATCAACAGAATATATATTCTTCTCTGCACCACAGCACACTTATTCTAAAACTGACCACATAATTGGAAGTAAAGCACTCCTTAGCAAATGTAAAAGAGCAGAAATCACAACAAACTCTCTCTCAGACCACAGTGCAATCAAATTAGAACTCAGGATTAAGAAACTCACTCAAAACTGCACAACTATATGGAAACAGAACAACTTGCTCCTGAACGACAACTGGGTAAATAATAAAATGAAGGCAAAAATAAAGATGTTCTTTGAAACCAGTGAGAACAAAGACACAATATACCAGAATCTCTGGGACACATTTAAAGCAGTGTGTAGAGGGAAATTTATAGCACTAAATGTCCACAAGAGAAAGCAGGAAAGATCTAAAATTGACACCCTAACATCACAATTAAAAGAACTAGAGAAGCAAGAGCAAACAAATTCAAAAGCTAGCAGAAGGCAAGAAATAACTAAGATCAGAGCAGAACTGAAAGAAATAGAGACAGAAAAACCCTTCAAAAAAAAATCAATGAATCCAGGAGCTGGTTTTTAAAATGCTCAACAAAATTGATAGTCCACTAGCAAGACTAATAAAAAAGAAAAGAGAAAAGAATCAAATAGATGCAATAAAAAATTATAAAGGGGATATCACCACCAACCCCACAGAAATACAAACTACCATCAGAGAATACTATACACACCTCTATGCAAATAAACTAGAAAATCTAGAAGAAACTGATAAATTCCTGGACATATACACCCTCCCAAGAGTAAACCAGAAAGAAGTTGATCCCTGAATAGACCATTAATAGGCTCTGAAATTGAGGTAATAATTAATAGCCTATCAACCAAAAAAAGTCCAGGACCAGACAGATTCACAGCTGAATTCTACAAGAGGTACAAAGAGGAGCTAATACTGTTCCTTCTGAAACTATTCCAATCAATAGAAAAAGAGGGACTTCTCCCTAACTCATTTTATGAGGCCAGGATCATCCTGATACCAAAGCCTGGCAGAGACACAACAGAAAAAGATAATTTTAGACCAATATCCCTGATGAACATCGATGCAAAAATCCTCAATAAAATACTGGCAAACCGAATCCAGCAGCACATCAAAAAGCTTATCCACCATGATCAAGTCAGCTTCATCCCTGGGTTACAAGGCTGGTTCAACATATGCAAATCAATAAATGTAATCTGTCACATAAACAGAACCAACAATAAAAACCACATGATTATCTCAATAGATGCAGAAAAGGCCTTTGACAAAATTCAACAGCACTTCATGCTAAAAACTGTCAATAGACTAGGTATTGATGGAACATATCTCAAAATAATAAGAGCTATTTATGACAAACCCACAGCCAAGAGCATACTGAATGGGCAAAAACTGGAAGCATTCCCTTTGAAAACTGGTACAAGACAAGGATGTCCTCTCTCACCACTCCTATTCCACATAGTGTTGGAAGTTCTGACCAGGGAAATCAGGCAAGAGAAGGAAATAAAGGGTATTCAATTAGGAAAAGGAAGTCTAATTGTCCCTGTTTGCAGATGACATGATTGTATAGTTAGAAAACCCCATTGTCTCTGCCCAAAATCTCCTTAAGCTGATAAGCAACTTCAGCTAAGTCTCAGGATACAAAATCAGTATGCAAAAATCACAGCATTTGTATACACCATTAACAGACAAACAGAGAGCCAAATCATGAGTCAACTCCCATTCACAATTGCTACAAAGAGTATAAAATACTTAAGAATCCAACTTGCGAGGGATGTGAAGGACCTCTTCAAGGAGAACTACAAACCACTGCTCAATGAAATAAAAGAGGACACAAACAAATGGAAGAATATTCCACACTCATGGATAGGAAGAATCAATATCGTGAAAATGGCCATACTGCCCAAAGTAATTTATAGACTCAATGCCATTTCCATCAAGCTACCAATGACTTTCTTCACAGAATTGGAAAAAACTACTTTAAAGTTCATATGGAACCAAGAAAGAGCCCGTATAGGCAAGACAATCCTAAGCAAAAAGAACAAAGCTGGAGGCATCATGCTACCTGACTTCAAACTATACTACAAGGCTACAGTCACCAAAACTGCATGGTTCTGGTACCCAAACAGATATATAGAACAATGACACAGAACAGAGGCCTCAGAAATAACACCACACATCTACAACCATCTGATCTTTGACAAACCTGACAAAAACAAGAAATGGGGAAAGGATTCCCTATTTAATAATCGGTGCTGGGAAAACTGGTTAGCCATATGTAGAATGCTAAAACTGGATCCATTCCTTACACCTTATACAAAAATTAATTCAAGATGAATTAAAGACTTAAATGTTAGACCTAAAACCATAAAAACCCTAGAAGAAAACCTAGGCAATATCATTCAGGACATAGGCATGGACAAGGACTTCAGGACTAAAACACCAAAAACAATGGCACCAAAAGCAATGGCAACAAAAGCCAAAATAGACAAATGTGATCTAATGAACCTAAAGAGCTTCTGTACGGCAAAAGAAATCACGATCAGAGTGAACAGGCAACCTACAGAATGGGAGAACATTTTTGCAATCTACCCATTTGACAAAGGGCTAATATCCAGAATCTACAAAGAATTCAAACAAATTTACGAGAGAAAACCCCATCAAAAAGTAGGCAAAGAATGAACAGACACTTCTCAAAAGAAGACATCTCCGCAGCCAGCAGACACATGAAAAAAGTGTTCATCATCACTGGTCATCAGAGAAATGCAAATCAAAACCACAATGAGATACCATCTCATACCAGTTTGAATGGCAATCATTAAAAAGTCAGGGAACATCAGATGCTGGGGAGGATGTGGAGGAATAGGAATGCTTTTACACTGTTGGTGGGAGTCTAAATTAGTTCAACCATTGTGGAAGACAGTGTGGTGATTACTCAAGGATCTAGAACTAGAATTACCATTTGACCCAGCAATCCCATTACTAGGTATATACCCAAAGGATTATAAATCATGCTACTATAAAGAGACATGCACACATATGTTATTGCAGTACTATTCACAATAGCAAGGAGTTGGAACCAACCCAAATGTCCATCAGTGATAGACTGGATTAAGAAAATGTGGCACATATATACCATGGAATACTATGCAGCCATAAAAAAGGATGAGTTCATGTCCTTTGTAGGGACATGGATGAAACTGGAAACCATCATGCTCAGCAAACTATCACAGGGACAGAAAACCTAACACCGCATGTTCTCACTCATAGGTGGGAATTGAACAATGAGATCACTTGGACACAGGGCAGGGAACATCACACATTGGGCCTGTCAAGGGATAGGGGGCAGGGGAAGGATAGTATTAGGACAAATATCTAATGTAAATGATGAGTTGATGGATGCAGCAAACCAACATGGCACATGTATACCTATGTATCAAACCTGCACGTTCTGCACATGTACTCTAGACCTTTAAGTATAATAATAATAATAAAATTTAAAAAATGCTCTGTGTCATTAATCTTCATGGAAATGCAATCCAAAAATCACAATGAGATATCACCTTGCTCCAGTTAGAATGGCTACTATCAAAAAGACAAACAATAAATGTGTTAATGAGGATGTAGAGAAAAGAAAGCCCTTATACATTGTTGGTGGGAATGTAAATTAGGACAGTCATTATGGAAAACAATATGGAAATTCCTTTAAAAATTAAAAATAGAACTACCATATGATCCAACAATATCGCTACTGGGTGTATATCTAAAGGAAATCAAATTAGTATGTTGGAAGATCTCTGTACTCCTAGGTTTATTGCAGCAATATTCACAATAGCCAACCCAAGTGTCTATCGGCCAATGAATTGATTTTAAAAATGTGGTATATACACACAGTGGAATACATTCATCCACCAAAAAGAATGAAATCCTGCCTTTCATGACAACATGATATACCTGGAGGACATTATGTTCAGTTAAATTAACCAGGTACAGTAAGACAAATACTGCATGATCTCACTCATATGTGGAACCTGAAAAAGTTAATCTCATAGAAGTAGAGAATGGTGGTTTCCAGAGGCTTGGGTGGTTACAGGGGAGTGATGAAGAGAGATGTTGACTGAATGACACATACTTTTAGTTACATAACAGGAATAAATTTCAAGAGATCTATTGTACAGCAAGGTTACTATAGTTAATGACAACATATTGTATTCTTGAAAAATGTAAAGAGAGTGGATGTTAAGCGCTCTCACTCCCCAAAATGATAATGTTGTGAGGTAAGGAATCTGTGAATTATATTTAACCATTTCACAATGTATGGTAAAACATCAAAACATAATGTAACATGTTATAAAACATACAATGATATCTCTCAAACAAAAAGATTGACTCCTCTAAAATAAGTAAGTACCCCACTTTATTGGAAAACCTGGGTTGAGACCTTCAAAGACTATTAAATGGGTGCATTTCTAGCTTTGTTTTTATTCTACCCCCTTAAAAATCAGTCAAAGGTAGTGCCCCAATATCAAAACCATTTACAATACCAGTGCATTCAAGATCTTTCAAAAAGTTATTTTAGTATCTATTTTATTTTTATGTCCTGTATTTCTGGCATTTAATCTATGATTCTACTAAATTCTTTTGGAAGTTAGCAGGATACAAAATGCATGTATATCTACTTGATAATTTGGATGACTTTTCCACCTTATAATTTTATAATTTTTCTGTGAGTCAAATATGAAGTCAGTGACAGAGACAAAAATCAGATTTTAGGCCTCATAAAAGTGTGCATTTCATGTCTTTTCCTGGTCTTTCTCATGGAATTCCAAGTCTGTATTACATTCAGCAATTCCTGTTGACCACAAAACATTTTATTATGCCACCAACAGAAAGCTATTTAGAGATACACAGCATCTTTATTTACGCGACATAACACCTATGGCAATAGAAACCATGTATATTGTTGACAATAAATCTTGCAGTCTTGATTTCATAATTTCAGAGGCATGAAGAAAAATGGGTTTTTATATAGTTTTTAATGTGGAGACCACTTAAATGGTCCATTAAGTTTAGGAATGTTAGTGTTCTAGGGTCAGACTATTCTAAATGAAATGTCTTCATACAAAACAGTACAGCCATGTCTATACATTGCAATAAAATTGTTCATTGAATAGTTGATTCAAAACTCAGACCACCTCGTTGAGAGACTGGGGTTCAGTTGGTGACATATGGCAATTCATGTGACCCTCCAGACCTCTGGAATGACTAGATTGTCTAAAATGTTAATCTTCGTTATTGTTATCTAGTTGTAATCTACAAGAATGAAGCAAAGGTATACTGTGCTTTAAGTAATAATAAAATAAATAAATGTATGTTTTGGCATTAATGCAAACTAAACCATGAGAAGAATACAGTCTTAAACTGCATTTGGTCACTGGGCACAGTGGCTCACACCTGTAATTCCAGCACTTTGGGAGGCCAATGCAGGCAGATCACCTGAGGTCGGGAGTTCGAGACCAGCCTGACCAATATGGAGAAACCCCATCTCTACTAAAAATATAAAATTAGCTAGGCTTGGTGGCACATGCCTGTATCCCAGCTACTCAGGATGCTGGGGCAGGAGAATCACTTGAACCGGGAGGTGGAGGTTGCAGTGAGCCAAAATCACACCATTGCACTCCAGCCTGGGCAACAAGAGTGAAACTCTGTCTCAAAATTAAAACAAAACAAATAAACACAAACAAAACAAAACCACAAACAAAAAAACTGCATTTGGTTTATGAGTTCTGAATAAAAAGAGATGACTGGATTGTAAGATAAAATAGTTAAATAAGTGCTAAAAAAGGGGAGAAAGGAAAAGTATCTAGTGCCCTCCAGAAAAAGACTGCTATTAATAAAGAACAATAAGCTCAAGACCTAAATCAGTTACATCCCTTGAGGCAGTATTCCAATTCTGATTTTTCCCCCCCAGGCTTCTGAAACCTACCTTCATTTCTAATTTAATGTCTCCTACATGATATCTGCGACTTTTTAATACATTTTATTGAGTAATTACCTCTTTTAATCTCCCTTTTCAAAGTCCCAGAAAAATAAATTGTGACTTAAAATAATCGGCAGCCATAATCAGTGACAGCAACAATCAGCACACTGTTTAGTTGTGTCCTAAATACAAAAATCAAGAGAAAATCAATTCAGTGATTTTTTTCAAGAAAGCAAACTAATTACTAAAATAAGTTAAATGGAAGGAAATTATGCAAACAATACCTGGAGTAATGCTGTAACCCTCCAAAATTACTCATTCATAAATAATTGATTTTACCCTTTTTGAGCATCTGCTCAGTGGCAAATCTAGTGTTGAGTTCTGAAGACTACAAACTATGGCCTCTGTCCAACGGCCTTTGGTGCAGTGGGTGAAATAGACCTATAAATCATTAAAGAAAAGTAATAGTAGAATGGCATTTTCACCTTTTAACCAATTGTGCTAGTGCCAATTCACTGGAAAAATAAGAGCAACTTGTTTTTCAATCAACTATTTGTTTGACTAATAAGACCTATGAAGTCAATAAAAATCATTCAACAAGTAGGCATCTATGTAAACGTACCAAAAGTGTAAGTAACATCTACTATGCTAAATTTGCAACTATTATCCAACTTATCAAATCAGAGTTATTCAATAAATATTACTTAGTAGGTGCCTAATAAACATATGCTGAATAAATGAATGAATGAATGAAATAATCAATTTCATTCCTTCTTAAATTTTTATGTACATGTAGATCACATGTTAACCTTATAATAATGCAGATGTGATTTAGTTAGTGTGGAAGAGGATTTGAGATTCTGCATTTCTAACAAGCTCCTAGAAGATGGCAATGTTACTGGTTCATGAATCTTACCTTTAGTTAAATAATCATCCTCAATAAACAATAATGATATTATAGAAAGCCACTAAAATCATAACTCTGGTAAGATAGTCTCTTTCTGTCATTTATCAGCAGTGAGACCTTGAAAAAGTTACTTATTTTCTTTGAATCTTACTTTCCTCATCTTTTAGGTAGCGGTAATGATACCTACCTCACTGATTATGGCAATTAAATGATATGATAAATATAGAAGTATAACTTGAAAGTATTCTACATATGTAATCCCTTTTATTTTTGTAGGAATTCTTATGATTAGTCCTTAAGGAGAGGCAATTGAGAAAGAGAAGATCTTCCTTCTCCTATGAATGCATAACAACTTTACTGGCAAACTAATGCAAATGAATATTCCAAGATGGGAAATCTTAAAGTTCTTCTTAGGACATATAGGCGGACACATGTGTAGCATGTGTCTTAAGGCAGTTAAATATGTGACCCTATTTTTGCATGGTTTATAACAGGATACTCTTTCATTGTACCATATTAATTATTATTTATAAGGTCATTGTAAAAAACGAGATGTTCTTTTAAAACAAAGGCCCACAGCCAATATTTTATGGAAAGTACACAAAGAGGTTTGAAATTGATGATTTATAGATCAGGAAATAACAGTTAATCAACTTTCCTGACTTCCCAAGCCACTCTGGGCAGTTTTGCATCACCTTTTGGTTGTCAGCTCTGTTTGTATTAATGGTGATACCTTTGCAGGCTGAAACAGGATATGCTCACTCTTGGAGGTGCTGTCTGGAAATTCTCCCAGCATGACTGGGAGGCCAGGGGCAAACTGTTGCTGCCCATCCATCAGAAGCATCTTGTGTTCTGACCTTAAACACAGTCCATTGCATTCATTGCCATAGGACAGGAATAACTGTATTCCCACACACCAGTGCCCACCAAACACTATACTATGTCACATTCACTTGGGAACACTTATACATTCATTTTTGCATTTATAGCAGGTCAGTTATTGGATTCTATGGGATTTGAAAAGCATGGAAAGTGATTTCAAAAGAGAGCTGTAAATATTTAAAGATTTGAGAAACAGAATGTGCGAGAATAGTGAGAGGCAAGGAAACTTCAAGGGCACCTTAACACATTTTCCTATTTGAAACTTTTGGAATCAGTCCCCACACCCTGCATCAGGTATAATTTTTGTTTTGTTTACATTCTTCTAAGAATTTTCTTATATTGGTCTTATAACTTGTATTTAAATCTATCCTATCTGAAGTTGTCTGATACTTCATTTTATCTAGCAGGTTGTTTAGTTACGTGTCTTACTCACCCTGGTTATCTCCCTGAGTGCTAAAGATTAGTGATTTCTTTCAATAAGCGTTTGATGGATAAATGGATGGCAAATGAATAAACCACATATGCACACATACAATTAATAAAGGTTTAGAAATTCCTAAGCATCAAGGACATAGAAACTGTGGAGGAGACTAGAACTCAGTGTTGTCTACAGTCTCAGGTTATCATAATATCACCAGGATTTGGAATAACACTAAGAGATTCAGAATGTTTTCTGAGAAAAATATAAAATTTGCTTGCAAGGACACTTCTTTGCAGGCAAGTTGATATGCTTCATTAAGTCAAGAATACATAGTTATCTCTGTATTTACCACAGCAAAACATCTTTGCCCACTCATGTCTGGTATATCTGAGCATATGCTCTTCTCTTAGACGGAACCATACTACTAGCTTGTCTTCAGGTTCTCCAAGGAAATCCATTTTATTTTATTTTATTTTTTTAGAGACAGGGTCTTGCTCTGTCACCCAGGCTGGAAAGTAGCAGCACTATCATAGCTCACTGTAACCTTGAACTCCTGGACTCAAGCACTCCTCCCACCTCAGCCTTCTGTGTACCTAGGTCTACAGGCGTGTGCCACCACATGCAGTGAATTTTTTAAATTTTCGTAGTGATGAGGTCTCGCTATGTTATCCCGGCTGGTCTTGAAATCCTGGTCTGAAGTGATCTTTCTGCATTGGCCTCCCAAATTACTGAGATAAAAGTGTGAGCCACTGTGCCCAGGTCCAGAATCTAGTCTTTATGTGTCACCAGTTGGTTATCATTGCTTCTCTGAAACAGCTAATATATGAGAGACACAGGTCAACTATTCCTATGTCCATCCTCCTGCCACACTAAACTAGTCTTTTAACAGTCTCCAAGGATCTTATTACTGCTAAACTTTAAGGACACCCCTTAGACTTTGTGTACCTGCTACAATTAACCTAGTTGACTACTCTCTCCTTAATAGCCTCTCTTTACTTGCATCCTGCATTACCACTCTCTCCTCTCCTCAGTCTACTTTTCCTTTAGCATGCTTTAACTGTTGGTGTTTCCCAGAGGTTTGACTTCCGTTCTTCTTTTTTTTTCTTAATCTACATGCTCCTGTGGGTGCCCTCATCTTCTTTCAAAGTTTAATGTTTCATTTGTCTTGCCTTCATATGTAGTGTTATCTCCAGATTTAGTCAACACTGCATTTTCAGTTTCTAAAATGCAGGTAATACATGCATCAGGAAAACCCAATGTCAAAGGCTGAACAATAAACAATACATGTATGCATGATTCTGTGTCTGGAAACTGTGTATGCATCTTGTAGCTTAGGTTAGGAATCATACAGGTTTGCTTGATGATCTGCCCACTCCCTCCCATAACCTATTGCTTCCTTTACCTTCCCTAGCTGCTCCCTGAACTTTGCCTAGACTCCACTCTTGGGAAAACTGACAAGCACTTCTTTCTGGCCAGGCAGACTTGTCATCAAGTTTTTCACAAATTTTTCACCATTCAAAAAGAGTTTATGCTTTACCAAAAGAATTCACCTTGGGGCCCTTTCAAATAACCTACTCTCCAAGGAAATTTAATAGCTGATTCGACTAACCAAAATTAGATTTTCTCGCATTTGGAAAACATCTATAGTTCTGCCTCACTTTGTGTAACTGGTGTGTTCCTGAAATATGTGCAGAACAGACCCTTGTAAGTTGAATGATAGTCCAAATGTATTAATCAATTTGCTAAAGAAGGCAAAAGTACTTTTATAAAATAAATAATATGCCTCTAATATGTCTGTTGTATAAATTTGAATTTTATGCATTACATGTGCTTATTTTTGGAGACATACTCCTGCATACTAGTGTACAAAGGAAGGGACAAGGAAAGATTAACACTTGTTCAGAGACTGCCAGGTGTCAGGCATCATTCCAGGAACTCTGGCCTCCCACTATCAGAGTACTTAGGGTTTGGTTTTGTTTTCTTCTGCTTATGTGTGATAGATTATAGGTCAGAAAAGCACTATTTGTTCCACAGTCGCAGGATTTTTGCTCTCCCTATCCAAATTCATTTAATTTGAGTTTCCTTTTTCCCTATTGCCATTACCAGGCAGATTCTTGGGTGCGTACCTTCCTTCTTTCCATTCATTTCCTTCCCAGTCCCTCCTCATTTTCTAAGATAGCACAAAAGGGACAAATCTCACAGCCAAGCTTATTTGCTATTAGGTCTGTTATTGGTACAAAAATATCTACTAAATATATACGATATATAACGTAATATATGCAGGTGTGTATATATACATATATACATATATACATATATTTGGGGAGAGAGAGAGATTGAGAGATAGAGAGGAAGTTAGCTTTCTCTGCCTTGGATAATGTAGCTTAGTTGAAATGATAGTAACCACGTAAGGCTGCCTGGGAACTGATTCCTTCTGTGTCTGTGGCTACATGCAAGCCTCTCTGCTCACATCTGGTTGCTGGGACAGCCTCTTAATTCCACTTGTCACAGAGAAGGGGGCGGTCCATGGGTCACAGCTACTACTTCTCTGACAAGAGTTTCTTAACTAGAAGCATAATGAGCTATGAGAGACTCTGGAGAGTACTTAGCTGCATTAACACTTAGAGACGAACTCAGACTTCACCCTCCACTTCTGATCGCTTTCCAACCATCTCCTTCCATCCCCTACTCCCCCATCTCCCACACTCGTATGGGCCAACAGATATGAACAGCAGCACTTGTGTTAACAACTTGGCGGCTGCAGGAAGCCAGACCCCAGGAAGCAACAAGATATTTCCCTCAGGGAGGCCCTGGCTTGGGGCTTCCCTTCCTTTCCTATGTCAACAAAGCTTCGTTTCCTAACTTGCAAGCCACAAAATAAGCCAAATTCTTGATTTTTCACCTTCTCCTCTGGACGGAAAGGGCCCTATTAGAATTTATATAGCTGGGCTGTGTTGATTTTACTCTCATTAATGGCTCCAACTCATAAAAAAATTGGGGATTTTATAAAAAAATGTATTTTAAAAATAAACAAATACATGAACTCTAGTTCTTATTCTAGAATACAGACAGAGCAAACAAAATACTCTGAGTAGCAGTGCTGCATTATGTTTCACACAGGATAAGGAGTTCTCAATCAATCACACAGCAGCTACATAAATGTTTATACTCTATGGGGAGGAGAGTTAGCAACCCCACAGATGAAGTAAATGATTGTTTATTTATCAAGTAACGGGAACGCTGAAATAAAACAAAATAAGCCTATCAAAATTTTCAGGAATGTAAAATTAAACCTTCATCAATTTTTGTTCTTTAAGAAAAAACAGTGTAGAGTTCTGCCTATTTGAACTATAGAAAAACTTTTGCCTCATGCAGAGCCTCAACTTGATATTGTGGCCTTATTCATCACTGTAATCATACATAAATCCATTGCTCTAGCCAAATGGCTCCTGAACACCTTGCACATTTCCTATTGACATTTAATCATGTCACTGCCCTCAGTTTCCTCCCACTTATCCACATTCTCCGTCCAAACCCATTTCCCTCTTGAAGCCCTGTTTTCCAATGTCCAGTGAATATTTAAAGTTTGGGCAAGGGCAAAAACTTACCTGTCATTATTTTTGTTAAGGAAGATGGTAAATTATTCTCAATGGCATAAATTTCTGAATAGCAGGTAAAGGAATTGTAGGCAGAATTTTAGGTACTAGAGTGAGGGTTGACAAGGTCAAAAAGATGGATTGTCATTGCAAAAGTTTTATGTTTGTAGATAGGTGTGTTTTTTATGTTTGTAGATAGGTGTGTTGTTTTATGTTTGTAGATAGGTGTGTTTTTTATGTTTGTAGATAGGTGTGTTGTTTTGTGTTTGTAGATAGGTGTGTTGTTTTATGTTTGTAGATTAAGTGTGTTGTTTTATGTTTGTAGATAGGTATGTTGTTTTATGTTTGTAGATAAGTGTGTTGTTTTGTGTTTGTAGATAGGTGTGTTCTTTTATGTAGTGTGTTCAGTAAAGTTCTCACTGATAAGAAGACACATGAACAGAGACCTGAAGGAAGGGAGGAAACAAAACTTGGGGGCTTTTTGAAAAACGGAATTTGAAGCAGAGTATGCAGCAAGACTAAAAATGGCAAGGTGGGAGAATGCTTGGCATGCCTTAGGAATAGCAAAGAGACCAGAGTGTGCTGAAGGGAGAGACTAAATAGTGATAGACAAAATCAGAGAGCTAGTTAGGGTCTAGATCCTGTAGGAGCTTGTAGAGACTTTAGTTTTTATTCTGAATGAGATCAGAAGCCATTGAAGTGTTTTGATCGGTGGAACAAAATAATACTACATGCTTGAAAATCTCAGAGTAAAATTGGATTTGTTGTCAACTTTTGTTCATTACACACTACCATCATTGCTATGTGTATGGCATTAGTTTATATTATTATTTTTCTATTTATTATTTACTTTTCATTTTTGTTTTTTGGAGACAGGGTCTCACTCTTTCACCCAGGCTGGGTCACAGTGGCACTGGCTCACTGTAACCTCTGCCTCCCAGGCTCAAGATATCCCCCTACCTCAGGCTCCCAAGTAGCCCGGACTACAGGTGCATGCCACCATGTCTGGCTAATTTTTTGCAGTTTTTTTGTAGAGATGGGGGTTTGGCTGTTTCCCAGGCTGGTCTGGTAGTCCTGGGCTCAAGCAATCTGCCTGCCTCAGCCTCCCAAAATGCTCAGATTACAAGAGTGAGCCACCATACCCAGCCTATTTTATATTATTTTTAAGAAGCAAAACCTGAATATACTTGAACTTACCATTCATCTTAACAAAACAGAGATGAGAGAAAATCCCTGCTTTAAATATTTCATACATGGAAAATGACCAACCTTATGCAAGTGTGCTTCTAATGTAGAAAGTCTAGAGAGAAAAGAATAATTGAATAGGCCTAAACCTTAGCAAGTGAATGAGCCTGGTGAAAACAAATAAAAATTGTTGTCCCTTTCTTAGAAATATTCACATATGAACAAGTCAAAAAGTCAAAATAAGTCTATGAATATCATCAAGATAAATCTACTTCTATTTATTTACACTCTGAGGATGAAGATTGTGAAATTAGCTTGCATTAGAGCAGGAATAAAATCTTGGAGCAAAGCCTATTTCCTGATTTTCCTTTGGGTCTATGTATCTCAATAGATATGCCTGTTTTCACTTATAAGCTTTTTTTGTACATTTATTCAGTTTACAATATGTAGAGAGGCAAAGGAGAAGTGTAAAAAAATCACAGTTATACAATCTAGTTTTAAAGTAATTTTGCTCGGAGTCTTCCTGATCCTGCTCCTACTTTTCTCATTGCATTTATTCCTCATTACACCTGCCTCAAATCCCCTAAATCATAATATACTACATAGGGTTTTTATTAAAAGCAATCTGTTGCTTTACACCTTCATGAGTTGCTCTTCTGCTCCTCATATATGGAATCTCCTTCTTGTCCTTTCCCATCCAATCACTCTGTTAAGCTTTTTCTGATCTCTTTTCCCAGCGAAAAAAAAAATATATATATATGTGTGTGTGTGTGTGTGTGTGTGTGTGTATGACTGATTCCTTTGTGTTTTTGCTATACTCTGTAATACCTCAATTTAATCACTTGCTATTTTATTTTATATATGTATTTATATGATTTTATTGTTGGAAAATAAAGACTTAGAAGAAACCATTTGAGGCATCTTTGCAACTTTGGTGCTTGGCAGGTGGTATATATGCACTTTTATTAATATAACTGTGATTTCAATTTGAGGCAAAGTTATGTTCTTTGTGGGATTAAAATATTTCTGCCCTGATACAGTGATTCATAACTGTAATCCTAGCACTTTGGGAGGCTGAGGTGGGAGGATATGGCTTGAGTCAGGCAAATCAAGGCTTCAGTGAACTGCAATCACGCCACTGCACTCCAGCCTGGGTGACAGAAAACAAGACCTTGTCTCAAAAAATATATATATTTCTAGGTATGTTTCAAGGACTGATTAGGGCAGGCCATTCAAGAGTCTATTCTAATGAGGAGGAAAATGGCTCTTGGCTTAGTACTTATTGTGAGGCATAAAAGGGCTGAAGAAAATGAGGTTTATCTAAAAACTAAGCTTCATTCACTAGAGTGTGTATTCAATTTGCACAGAATAATTCAGTCACTCTGATGATTGCTTGGCTAGGACCCAAGTTCTTATGTGATGGCCAGGAAAATGAGCTATAAGTACACACAAAATAGGCTACATGTGGTGCAGGGATCAGTATGCAACTTCTCTATTTTAAGATGTGTGTTATAGAACCCAACACAAGAGTGGAATACATGTATTCTTTTCTTTTGATCAGAAAAGAATGTACAACATCAAGTCATTGTCAGTGCTACCAGTGTTAGTATATTTGCTCAGTGAAACACTGGTAGAAATCCAGAGGATCTGGTGCCAGAGTTTATGCTTTGCGAGAGCAACAAAGCAACTTTACAGGGGTTCTGGGCATGCATGGGTGTCAGCCACAAACCTCACTATAGGAATTCCAAGCTAGAATATGAGAAAAATAAAAAACAAAAGCCACTTTGTGATAAACTACAGCTGTATGTAACAGACATGTGTTAATGAGCACACATCCAGTATTTATAATTTATTTATTTTTATGTTTACATTATATTTATGTTTCTCTTTTGCCAGTTGGTCCAATGCTGGGCAATAAAGTAAAAAGCAATAAAAAGAAATAAATTATATGAACATATAAAAAGAATCTTACATTGTAAACACTCAATGTAAAGACTATTACATTGTGTAGATAGAACCATCACAGTTTTGTTTATCCATTCACCAGGTGATGGATATTTGGTTATTTTCCCCCAGTTTCTGGTAAATGTCAATAGAGCTATCTAGATGTTTAAATATTCATATACAGGTTTTTGTATAAATGTGTATCTTTATTTCTCTTGAGTAAATAAATAGCTGAGAGATTGATGGGTTGTATAGCAGTTTATATTTAACTTTATTAGAAACTGCTGAAGTGTTTTCCAAAGTTACTGAACTATTTTGCATTTCCACTAGTAGTGTATGAAACTTTCAGATGCCCTATATCCATGTCAGCATTCAGTAGGAAGTACTGGGATATAATTGTGGTTTTAATATGAAATTGCCTAATAAATAATGCTGATCATCTTTTCATTTGTTTATTTGCTAACTGTATCGATTTTTAGTGAAGTATCTATTGAAATCACTTGCTTATTTTTAATGAATTATTTTATTATTGAGTTTTGAGAGCCCCTTATATAATTTTATCAGATGTATGTTTTGCAATTATTCTCTAAACTGTGAATTATTTTTTTCTTCCCAGTGTCTTTCAGATTTATTTTTACTTGGTTAAGATTTTTTTTATCTTCTGATTCATGATTTTTGTGTCTAAAATTTTGCCTGATTCAAAGCCACAATGATTTTCTCTTCTGTGTGCTTCTAGAAGTTTCATGGGTTTATGTTTTATATTTAGATCTATGATCCATTTTGAGATAATTTTGGTTGAGATATGGTTCAATATCCTTTTTTTCCTCTTTTGGATATAGATGTATAATTATTCCACACTGATAATGAAAAAAACTTTATTTTTCATTAAATTCCTTTGGTACCTTTGTAACTAATCATTTGACCACAGGCATATGTGTCTATTTCTAGACTCTCTATTCTGTCCCATTGATTCATATGTTTATTATTTCAGCTATACTCATTGCCTTGATTAATAGAGATTTGTAAGTGTTGCAGACAGGTAGTGTGAGTTCTCAAACTTTAGTCTTCTTTTTCAAACTTGTTTTTGCTGTTCTGGGTCTTTAGTATTTCCATATAAATTTTAGGACCAGCTCATCATTTTCTACAATAAAATCTGCTAGCGTTTATATTAGAATTACATTGAAACTACAGATTCAATATTAGCAAAGTTATTATCTTCACAATATTGAGTCTTCTAAACCATGAATATGGAATCTTTCTCTACTTATTTAAATCTTCAATTTCTCTCAGCAATGATCTATATTTTTTGTATCTTGTGCTGTTTTGTTAAAATTATTTCCAAGTATTTTATTTTTTGAAATTATTATTAATGAAATTGTTTTCTTGGTTTCGTTTTGTAGTTATTCACTCATAATATATAGAAATATAATTAATTTTTTGTGCAATGATCTTGTATTCTGCAAACCTGTTAACCTCTTCTATTAGCTTTTTTGCAGATACCATCAGATTTGATACTACAGATCATCATGTAATCTAGATAAAAAGATAGTTTTATTTCTTCCTATTCAATATATTCAAGATGGATGGCTTTTCTTTTTATGTGTTATTTCATAAGCTGAAAACTCCAATATAATGTTGAAGATAAATAGTGACAATGCACATCTTTGTCTTGTTCCTGATCTTAGACAGAATGTATTCAGGCATTTAATATTAAGTATGACACCAGCTGGAATTTTGCAGAATTCTTTTTTATGTTCTTGTATCCAGTTTAATATTTCGTAAAGAATATTTGTGTCTATGTTGATGAAGAATTTTAGTCTGTACGTTAAAAAAAAAAAAAACAAACTTTACTATAGTTGCCTTTGTTTAATACCAGCTTCACAAAATGAATTTGGAAGTGTTTCCTTCCCTTTTATTGTGTAAGAAAGTTTGTGTAGAATTGGACTTTTTCTTTAAATATTTGAAATAATTCACCAGTGAAGCCATCTAAGCCTAGGTTTTAGATTCTGGTAAGATTTTAAATTACTGGTTCAATTTATTTCCTTATAATAGATCTACCCAGATTTTCTATTGCTTTAAGTCATTTTTATAATGTGTAGGTTTCTTGGAATTTTCCATTTCACCTAAGTTGTCTAATTTGTTGGCAAAGACTTGTTCATATTCTTTTATGATTCTTTTAATTTTTGTAGGGATGGTAGTAATATCCCTTCTTTGATTCTCAAATTTGGTAACATTTTCTTCTCTTATTTTATCTTAATCAGCCTAGTTAAAGTTTTATCAATTCTTTTTTACCTTTCTCTAGGCATAACTTTTAGTTTCATTTATTTTCTATGTTGTTTTTCTCTTTTCTATTCCATTTATTTCCTCTCTGATCTTTATTATTTCCTTTTTTCTACTTACTTTACATTTAACTTGTTCTTATTTTGTTTCAAAGGTGAACACATTTATTTGAAAACTTTTTGCTTCTTAATATTGTGTTTAAAGCTACAGATTTTCCTCTAAGCACAGCTTTAGCTGTATCCCATACATTTTAATATGTGGTGATTTTGCTTTCATTCGATGCAAAATATTTTCTAATTTCTGATGTGACTTCTTCTTTGCTCCTTGGGTTATTTAGAAATGTGTTGTTTCATTTCCAAATATTTAGGGCTCTCTTTAATTTTATTTCTGTTATTGGTTTTTAATTCAGTTGCATTGTGGTTTGGGGACATACTTGAAATAATTTCAATCGTTTGTATTTGTTGGGATTTATTTTCTTTCACAGCATATGGTTTATCCTGAAGAATATTTTATGTGTTCTTAAGAAAGATGTGAATTCTTTTGTACTTGGGTGATATGTTTTGTCAATGCCATTTAGGTTATATTTGTTATAGTGTCATACAAATCTTCTATAACTTTGCTAATTTTTGTTCTAGTTGTTTCCTCAATTACAGAAAGTGAGGCACTGAGTTTTCTATTTTAATTTTTGAGTTGTTTATTTTTCTTTTAATTCTGTCTGTCACTTTTTCTTTGTATATTTTACTCTTTATTGTTTGTTGTGTGTATATTTATAATTGTTTTCTAATTCATTGATCCTTTACCACTATGGTATATTCCTCTTTGTCTCTAGAAATATTTTTTGTCTTTATGTCTATTTTGTCTGATATTAGATAGCCACTTTAGCTCTCTCATGGTTACTGTTTGCATGATATATCTATTTCTGTATTTTTAGTTTCAAGCTATGTCTTGAGTTTAAAGTTTATCTCTGGTAAACAGCATATAGTTGAATCTTGTTTCTTAAAATTGAGTTTAACTTGATTGAAGTAGTCTACACTCATTTAATATAATTATTGAAATGCTGGATTTTTATCTGACATTTTTATTTGTATCTAATATGTCTTGTAACTTTTAAAATCCCTCTGCTCCTCCTTCACTGTGTTCATGTCAAACAAAAACTTTTTAGTGTACCATTTTAATTCTTCTGTTAATTTTCTAATTATATTTTTGAGTTGTTATCTGAAAGTTTGCTCTTGGAGTTATAATATGTAGCTTATCACACTCAATTTCAGATAAAGAAATAACTTAATTGCACCAAATATAGCTATTTTACTGAAATATACCTAGATTTTCCACCTCTTCTGCTATTTTTTACAAATGCATATTACATCTCTATGTTATAAACTCAACAATACGGTGTTATAATTAAGGCATTGTGCAATTTTTTTTTCTTTTGAAAGAAACAATAAATGACAAAAGACATTTATTCAGATTGTGTCATTTCTATTCATCTATCTTCAAGTTTATTCCTTATTTCTATTTCCATCTCAAATCAAATGTTGAGTCTGTGTGGTGAGCTTAATATTTTGATATAGTGCCCTTCAGTTCTAGAATATCCTTTTTCTTCTTTTTAATGATATATTCAATGTTTTATCACTATTCCCTATTTGTCGAGTAATTGTCACCATATTTTCCTTTAATTCTTTACAAATGTTTCCTTTAGTCTTTATACATATTTATAATAATTGCTTCAAAATCTTTGTCTTCTAAATCCAATATCTAAATACATTCAGAGGCAGTTTTCTTGGGTACTTTAAAGTATGACCCACACTTTCCTATTTCTTAATGTGTCTCACAATTTCTTGTTGAAAGCAGAACATTTAGCAACTTGGTTCTGATTTTTTCCCTTGAGTGTGGTTATTGTTGCTGTTTATGTGTGTATATGGGTGATAGGGTGCTATTTTGTTTCCATGAAACTTGACTGATCTGTGGAATCCGTCATCCCTACAATGTTTGGTTGCTGGTGTTCCTGCTGAGTTAATTTTTTAATTATTACTTTCAAATTTTGGCCTTGTTCAACAGCCCTTCATGCTAAAAACTCTCAATAAATTAGGTATTGATGGTATGTATCTCAAAATAATAAGAGCTATTTATGACAAACCCACAGCCAATATCATACTGAATGTGCAAAAACTGGAAGCATTCCCTTTGAAAACTGGCACAGGACATGGATGTCATCTCTCACCACTCCTATCAGTTTAAGGATTATAAATCATTCTTCTATAAAGACACATGCACATGTATGTTTATTGCGGCACTATTCACAATAGCAAAGACTTGGAACCAATCCAAATGTCCATCAATGATAGACTGGATTAAGAAAATGTGGCACATATACACCATGGAATATTATGCAGCCATAAAAAAGGATGAGTTCATGTCCTTTGTAGGGACATGGATGAAGCTGGAAACCATCATTCTCAGCAAACTATCACAAGTACAAAAAACCAAACACCAAATGTTCTCACTCATAGGTGGGAATTGAACAATGAGATCACTTGGACACAGGAAGGGGAACATCACACACCGGGGCCTGTCATGGGGTGGGGGGAAGGGGAAGGGATAGCATTAGGAGATACACCTAATGTAAATGACAAGGTAATGGGTGCAGCACACCAACATGGCACATGTATACAAATGCAACAAACCTGCACGTTGTGCACAAGTACCCTAGAACTTAAAGTATAATAAACAAAACAAAACAAAACAAAACATCACCTTGTACCCCATAAATGCATAAAATTATTATTTATAAATTAAAATAATGTTAATTTAAAAAAAATTTAGCCTTGCTTCCTGGGGATCATCCCTGTTTCTGAAGACGTTTGTGGCCAGTCAATGATTGATAAGAGATTCTGCTGAAGCATTTCCAGCCACTAAGGCTTCTACTCTCTGTCAATGGATTTGAGTTTACACTGGATAGAACAAGGTTCAGGCAGTTTTCAATGCTGCCACAGCTTATATTGTTTCTCCATGAAGTTTTAGGTTTGCAATGGATAGGCACACAGTCTACCAATCAGCCAGGATATATGGAAAGTTTATCAAGCCTTTCTATTTTTCTCTCATTTCAAGAACCTTCCTTTATTGCTGGAATAAATCCAGTTTAGTTATGTTACAGTATCTTGTGGTGTGTAAAATTGCGTTTAAATTACAAACATTTTGTTTAATATTTCTGTATTTATGTTTATGAGTGAAGTTAGCTTGTAGTTTTAATATTGTGTAATATCCATGCCAAGCTTTGGTTTCAAAATTATTCTGACTTCATAAAACTGGATGGTAATTGTTTCTTGTTTTTTTCTACTTTCTGGAAAGTCTTATATAAGATAGTAGTTATATTTTGCTTAATTTTTTAGTGAAATTCATTGCTGAAGACAATTAGACCTCAAGTTTTCTTTAGGAACAGATAAATTTGAAATTATAGATTCAATTATTTAAATATAAGAGGCTTCTCAGATTTTCTTCTGTCTCTTTTAGAAAGTTTGTTTAGGAATGTCTATTGCTTTTACATTTCCAAATGTATTGCCATAAAGTTGTTCATAATAGTCTTTCATTATATTTTAAGTTCTATAGAATTTGCAGTAATATCTAACTTTGAATTATTGCTATTGGTCATTTTTCCTTTCTATCTCTTCTTTCTTGACCAGTTTTGACAACAGCTTTAATTTAATTCAAATTTTGTAGTCTTTTCAAAAAAATTTTTTGGTATGATTGATCATCTTTATTGTATGTTTATATTTCTATTTTATTAATTTTATATCTTTATAAAGATATAAAATTTTATATCTTTATAAATGTGTCCTGTCTCCAGGTTTAATTTGATTTTTTTCTTGATTTTTCTTTTAATTTTTAGGATGGATACAAGGAAAATATGATTTTTAGCCCTCGTTACAGGCATAAACTTCATAATGAGCACAGTTTTAGTTGCATCCAAGCTTTGCTATATGGTAGTAGCATTTGGGTCAACTTATTTTAAAATTTTTATTGTAATTCTTTTTTTTTTGTTGTTTTAATCTTATTGTTGTCCTGAAGTTCAACTTCTTAATTTCTAAGCATGGTAGTTTTCTAGTTATATTTTTGTTGTGAAATTTCTAACATAATGCTACTGTGTTTGGAATGTGGACTTTAAATGATTTCATTTCTTTGATATTTTCTGAGCCTTGTTTAAGGTCCAGCATATATCATTTTTATAAATACTCTGTAATTGTTGGTTATAATGTTCTCTATATATCTAATATGTCATTTTCTTAATTGTATTATAAAAATCTTCTATACCCTACTATTTTAGATAGTAGATCTATCTGTGAGAGAGGTATGCTGAAATATTTGTCATTATAGACTTACTTATATTTATTCTTCATTTCTGACAATATTTGCTTTGAGAGTATTTTAGGAGCATACAAATTAGAATTGTATTATATTATTAGGATTAAGCTTTTATTATTATGACATATCTATCTTTAGTAATGCTTTGTTCCTTAAAGTTTACTTTGTCTGATATTAGTAAATCTATACTAGATATTTTTAGTTCATGTTTCAAAGGTCTATTTTTCCTTAGGTCTTTTTACTTTCAACTTCCCTCTATTTCTGTATTTAAAATGTATGTCTTGCAAATATCATGTAGTTTAGTTTGTTTTTTTCATTCTGACCACCTTTATCTTTTTATTGGGGCATTTAATCCATTTTTATTGAATATAGTTAATGTTTTGACAAAGCACTTAAAAATTTTTGTTTCCCCTCACTATTAACTTGTTAATTCTATGTTCTTTTTTTCTTAAAGGATCTCTTTTGATTGTTTTTCTTTTCTCAATGAAACAGGAGTAAGGTCATCAATAGAGAGTAAAACTTAGAGGAGGGGATAATGGAGGTTTAAAGGAGAAAAGAAAAGGCTAACAATAGCATCTATAAGAGTAGAAATGTAGAGTCTAAGTAAATGCTGTAGCACTACAAGGTAGCATAAGGGTTCTCCTAGTATGACATGTCATAAAATTAGAATGAGATTATTAACTTAGACATATGCTTTTCTCCATATATTTAGCTGCATAAAGGCAGGTGTGGAGTAGACAGCGTTCCTAATTTAATCATTGTTGAAATTTGTCTGGCAGGATATGATAAATGTAGAATTGACAAAGGGAGTTAGCAGTGTTATACAAAGCAGTGATTATAAAGATGACCCAGAGTATGTAAACTGGGTTAGAAGGGAGCTTAGGTGATAAGGTTCTAAAACTTTTAGTAAACTAAAAAAAAACTTACTGGGTTAGGAGGGACATACATTTTAAATACAAAGATAGAGGAAAATTGAAAATCCAAAGTTTTTGTTTCTTTGTTTTGTTTTGTTTTTGTACTAGTGAAATTAAAAATTGATAAGAGTCAGTGTACTAAAGTAAGTAAGATGGAGAGTTAGAAGCTACTGTTTGGAGAGTTCCGTAGCTAAAACTGAGAATATACTGGGTGTTCAGTTATTGATAATGACCGGACATAGGGGTGACCATGTGTGTCAGTGGCTGAAGAAGAGTGGGAGACAAGATCATTGGAGGTGAGAAGCTTAAGAAACTGAGCAGCAAGTAAATGGAAAGAATTGACTGTGATCATTGTCATAAAAATTATGACAGAAGAAGATTTTAAAAATCTCTCTTTTCTTGTATTATTTTTATAAAATATCCACTGACCTCTGAATTACCCTCTCCAATTCAAAGAAATTTTTATTTACTGGAATTTTAAGAGGTAAGACTGGAGTAGAATGTTAGATTAATAGCTCCCATAATCAAACAGACAATAAAGTCCAGGATGAGACGGATTCACAGCCGAATTCTACCAGAGGTACAAGGAGGAACTGGTACCATACCTTCTGAAAGTATTCCAATCAATGGAAAAAGAGGGAATCCTCCCTAACTCATTTTATGAGGCCAACATCATCCTGATACCAAAGCCTGACAGAGACACAACCAAAAAAGAGACTTTTAGACCAATATCCCTGATGAACATCGATGCAAAAATCCTCAATAAAATACTGGCAAACCGAATCCAGCAGCACATCAAAAAGCTTATCCACCATGATCAAGTGGTCTTCACCCCTGGGATGCAAGGCTGTTTCAACATACGCAAATCAATAAACGTAATCCAGCATATAAACAGAACCAAAGACAAAAACCACATGATTATCGCAATAGATGCAAAAAAGGTCTAAAACACCAAAAGCAACGGCAACAAAAGCCAAAATTGACAAATGGGATCTAATTAAACTAAAGAGCTTCTGTACAGCAAAAGAAACTACCATCAGAGTGAACAGGCAACCTACAGAATGGGAGAACATTTTTGCAATGTACTCATCTGACAAAGGGCTAATATCCAGAACCTATAAAGAACTCAATCAAATTTACAAGAGAAAAACAAACAACCCCATCTAAAAGTGGGCAAAGGATATGAACAGACATTTCTCAAAAGAAGACATTCATACAGCCAACAGACATATGAAAAAATGCTCATCATCACTGGCCATCAGACAAATGCAAATCAAAACCACAATGAGATACTATCGCACACTAGTTAGAATGGCAATCATTAAGAAATCAGGAAATAACAGGTGCTGGAGAGGATGTGGAGAAATAGGAACACTTTTACACTGTTGGTGGGACTGTAAACTAGTTCAACCATTGTGGAAAACAGTGTGGCGATTCCTCAAGGATCTAGAACTAGAAATACCATTTGACCCAGCCATCCCATTACTGGGGATATACCCAAAGGATTATAAGTCATGCTGCTATAAAGACACATGCACATGTATGTTTATTGCGGCACTATACACAATAGCAAAGACTTGGAATCAACCCAAATGTCCATCAGTGACAGACTGGATTAAGAAAATGTGGCACATATATACCATGGAATACTCTGCAGCCATAAAAAAGGATGAGTTTGTGTCCTTTGTAGGGACATGGATGCAGCTTGAAATCTTCATTCTCAGCAAACTGTCATAAGAACAGAAAACCAAGCACTGCATGTTCTCACTCATAGGTGGGAATTGAACAAAGAGAAGACTTGGGCACAGGAAGGGGAACATCACACATCGGGGCCTATTGTGGGGAGGCGGGAGGGGGAAGGGACAGCGTTAGGAGATATACCTAATGTCAATGACGAGTTAATGGGTGCAGCACACCAACATGGCACATGTATACTTATGTAACAAATCTGCACGTTGTGCACATGTACCCTAGAACTTAAAGCATAATTAAAAAAAAAAAAAAAGGAAAGCAAGCAAAGCTCTCTCTTATACTGTCAAAGAGTGTCAAAATACCTTCTAGACCCTCCGACACTCATCTGGCCTCAAGGATAGCGACACATTATTATTCACAGTTTACAGATGAGAAAACATGTAAGTGTATTTTTATTAATTAAAAAATAGATAACTTGCCCCAGTTTTCATTAGAAGAAATGCATGATGTTTCTTTTCAATATTGTTTCAAACTTTAAGTTAGTATGAGACATCTTAGGTTGTCAGAGTTATTCACTATTTTCTTTTTTAAGATTAGAGACTGTGTATAAAGATAATTAAGTTTTGAAACTGCCTCTTTAAATAGTTAGAATACTGAATTTTTTTTAAAACTAGCATCAGCGAGTTTTATGATATTACTTTTCTTCTATTATCAAATTCACTATTTATAATTAAATGTTTTCCCATACCCTGATGCTTATGTTCTGGCCCATGTCGGATGTAATAGAGTTTTCTCTTAAATGGCCCAAAGGAATAAGGATTATATGTGTCAGAGGCGTTTGAACCAGAGCAACTCCATCTTGTGTAGGAGCTGGGTAAAATGAGGCTGAGACCTACTGGGCTGTATTCCCAGATGGTTAGGCATTCCAAGTCACAGGATGAGATAGGAGGTCGACAGAAGATACAGGTGATAATGATCCTGCTGATAAAACAAGTTGCAGTAAAGAAGCCAGCTAAAACCCACCAAAACCAAGATGGCGACGAGAGTGACCTCAGGTTGTCCTCAGTGCTATGCTCCCACCAACACCATGACAGTTCACAAATGCCATGGCAACATCAGGAATTTATCCTATATGGTCTCAAAAGGGGAAGCATGAAAAATCCACCCCTTGTTTAGTGTATCATCAAGAAATAACCACAAAATGGGCAATCAGCAGCCCTCAGGTCTCCTCTGTCATTCTTTTATTTCTTTTCTTTCTTAATAAACTTGCTTTCACTTTATGGACTCACCCTGAATTCTTTCTTGTGCAAAAACCCTTTCTTGGGGTCTGGATGGAGACCCTTTTCCTGTAACATATGTGTTATAGGTTTAATTTTTTTCCTCCATTTTAAAATCAAGGTTCTCTTAGGATCATTCACAAGTCACAGAAAGCTATTGAGTTTGGGTGCTTACCATGGGAAGGTTACAATATTTCATGTTTTTGCACAAACATCTGATTCCTTTAGCTGCTGATTTTCCATTGGTAATACCACACAAAGGAAATATTGGTGAGAACAACGGTGGTGGAGAGATATAAGCTGGCATAAGAGGTCCTTGATTTACCTCAACCAGTTAAGGAAGGAAAAGCCCTTCAGTAAGGTGGCATTGGGTGATGAAGTCAGGCTGTGTTCTGTTACTAAGAGATTGGGTGGCCTTTGGCTGATATTTTAATTATTCAGAGCTTCTGTTTCTCAGCTGGAGAAGGAAGATAACAAAGTTCATCCTGACTGCTGCAGAGGAACATGACTGTATTAGAGCACTAAAAATATGTGACTAACGTTAATTATGTAATTTCTAATCTCTATTTAGAATCTGATGCCCTCTGCTTCCTCCCCTCTCTGAGGGCACCCAGTCTGACATCCTCCACTCGCATATCTGTGCTAGAACAGGGTTAAGGCGTGGCAGCAATGCTAGGTCTGGGACTCCCGCCCTATTCGGCCAGCCACCCGACACAATGTATGGCATACAAATGACCCTCTAGCACATGAATGAATGACTAAATTATGGACTGAACTGAATTCATTAATTAATATTTCCTCCTCTACATTAACATTTAGGCCCTTTTAGCAACAGGGTCACTTTTTTCCTGAACAACAGTAGCTGAAGGGGTTGGTGGGGGTTGGGAGGATAGATGTTTGTGTTGAAGAATTTGGAATGCTTTGTCAGTGGATGCTACTCTACTGACATGTTCCTGATCATTTTCTTCCAGCAATGTGGACGGATAACCAGTATTCCGTCTTCTTCTACATATAGCGGAGTTACCTTTTGAGACCCCACCTTTTGGGACTTCCATTTCTGAAATCGCCTGTGTCCTTCTAACATTTGCACTGGACTCTTGAACTTTCTGAGTTTATCTGAAAATTAGTACTTAGCTTATAATGTCCAGTGAATGTCACATGAGTTGAGTTGTGAAAAGTTATTCCCCTGACCTGAATGAAGTTCAATCATTTTGCAGGGTGTTTATGTCGTCCCCCCCTTCCACCCTTTCCCTGTTATTCCTGTCTTCCTGTTCCTTAGGAAATACCTCTGTTTTCCTCGCCTTCCTAGAACTAAGTCCCCAGTCTGCCTCACTCTTTCTAGTAATTCAGCAGGTCAGTAATGGACCATGCCCTGCTGTCTTCTGCTCTGCTCCCTTGAGAGTCACTCTTTCTGAAGCCCAAACTGGGACCAGGCTCTTCTTTACAAAGAGCAAGATGAAGCACTAGAAAGCTTTGCCCACAGAAGTGTGAGATCTTGACTGAATGATTTGACCAGCGCTGAGAGACTGAGGGCATGGCAAAAGTTTTGTGTGGATTGGTGCTGGCTTATATCCAGGGGGTGGCGGGGGGAAGACTCTCTTCTTCTCAGTCACAGCTCATACCCTTTATCCCATACACATGAACTTCATTGAGCTAAAGCTGTACAACAGTGCAGGCTTGATTTATGAGGGCTGTGTTTCTTCCCTGATCCTGGCTGGCACAGTGTTGGAAGCTTTGCTTTTATGTGTCCACGTCAAGGGGCAAGTGGCGACCAGCTGTTGGAAACTGGTTTAAGAAAATAATAAAAATAAAAATACCCATGGACTATCCTGTCATTTCAGGTTTCTGGTACCTGCCATCAGCCTTGGAATAAATACGGGAGGTTTTCCCCCCTTGGAATGAGATATCTCTATGACAAATAGATTTATATTGTGCTGGAATTATTGCTAGGTACCAAGGGGTCTTGCCTGAGGGCTAGTTAATAATTGAGATTGTTAGAATAATAACACACATGATCCTCACCCCTTTTATTCCTGAAGTGTTCCTAAGTAACATATATACAATATACTCCCAAGTTTTGTGCTTCTGCTAATTCAGCCACCTCTGAAGTGGAATTTTACATCTGGGAGAGACTGGTTGCAGGGAGCACCAGAACCCTACAAGCTCAGCACCCAGGTGAGGGGTTGTGGTGGGGCAGACGCCAATGGCAGACAAAAGGGGACTGCTTGTTTTGGGGTAGTGGCACCCTCACACACATGAGCAATTTTGTAGAGAGGGAAGAGGAAAAGAAGTATCTTTAGTGACCGTGATTCTCTAAAGATCCTGTGTCACAGATCCTTCATAAGTATTTTGTGCATATGTGTATATGTTGACTTGTATATGTGATGCACGTCAACATCCTCAGGGCATCTATTTACTTATTTGTTTGTAATTTTTTGTTGCATACTTTCAGAAAAGATGTGAGAAGGCTTGCAAGGAAATACGAGAAGAAGAAGTCAGTTAACATTTAAATAGAAGATAAAAATCACGTAGACTGAGGGGAAAGATAAACATATCAAAACCATAAGTCAGCATTTGTCAACCAGTTAATCAGTCAATTAGTTCTGCTGAATGTAATAGGTATTTCTTGAAAAGGCTGTTCTATAATCAAACAAATCAAGCAACTCTGGGTGGAAAAAAGATAAACAGGCTTTTTTATTGTTAAATTCCCCAGATCCTTTAATTTGCTAAAACATACTATAAACTTCCAAGAGAGGGACACTACTACATGCTTTTTTCATAGGGTTATGTAGAACAGACTTTGTAAAAAATGGACCTATTCCAGAATGATTTCTGAAACAGAGCAGCAAATGTAATTTGCCTTGAGAATCAGGCAAATAGGACATTTATGATGAAGGAATATTTTCTGTCTCTTTTAGATAAGAATGACCCTTATTCTTGAAAATAAACTTTCAAGTAATTTACTTAATAACTCTTTATTCAAAGGGTATTAAATACTATGACGAGTCATGAGCGTGATTTCCCAGAAAAGAGCAGGTGCTCTTTCATTATGGACATTTCTTGTTTTGACCCATAGCACAACATGAAAAACATTGGGGAAGGCATCACACTTGAAAAAATACAAGCTCCTAGAAAGTAGATAAAGCACAGTGCACTTAGTAAAATTTGAATTTTAGATAACCACCAAATTTTTAGTATAAGTATGTGCAAATATTGGATAGGACATACTTATACTAGTACAAAATTATTCAATCTTTAGTTGACATTCAAATTTAACTGACTGCCCTGAATTTTTACTTGCTAAATCTAGCAACTCTACTAAAAGGTCAAGGTCTGAGTCATATGTTTGAATCATCCAGAAGCCTCAACTATGCACTAATCACCATGCTTGGCATTGCCATAGCCTTCTTTCAATTGACCCACTCTGATTGGGGAGTCTACAAGTTGTCAAATCTGTCTTCACCTGCCCCACCACCAAATCTCAGGAGTTCAAGCCCTTATCTCTGCAATTCCCTGAGGAAATCATCTTGCTAACCCATTGGAATAGTCTCAAGTTGGCACTCAGCCTTTCAGTTCCCTGGAGTTGATGGTCAGCCTTAGGAGGGAACATTTATTTGGTTATCACGGGCCAGCGAAGATTTTGCCTTCTAGGCAAGCACCCTAATATTTATCGCGCCATCTCTGTAGTATATTATTAGCCTTTTATGCCTGCTCTGTCACTTGTTGAAATGAGAACGCGAGGTCTCTGGGCCTCTGCAGCCCTTTCTCTTACATTAACTTAAGTCACACCAGATGTGGGCCTTTACTGCTTAGGAAGACTAATTGATTTCACCAATCACAATACTTCTATTGTTTTAATTTTTTTAAACACAAATAAACACTCTGGTGGGTTTTCTCCTCTTTCTCTCTCATTCCTCTTGCCAAAAAAGCCAAAGGTTATTCAACTAAAGGCATCCAAAAGCGTAACAAAAATCCATAGATGGAGTACAACTACTGCTAAAGAAGAAGAAAAGAAAAGAAAAGAAAGGAAAGAAAGCAGGAGGATAAAGGGTTGTAGGGAAGAGGGAAGGAAGCCTCTCGGGGCCCAGCAGTAACTCTGATGGATGACTGGGGTGTGTGAGCCGTTATTATTTGTTATGTGAGTGCAGGGAGATGGCAGCTGAGCTGAGCAATACACCTGCTGGGCTCCAAGAAGCCAAAACAGCTGCACGCATTGATTTAGAAGCTTGCTACTTGGGGCTCCAGGAACGAATCAAGTGACAGCTCATAAAAAAAGAGGGTTTTATGATTTTCCCCCCTCTCTCTATAAGCAAACGACCACATCATATGTTTTTCTAACGCGGTCATAACTCAAAATTAAATCCCAGCCCAAGGTGTCAGCCTGGTGCCATGTCAGGATTGTAACGGCTTGTTTTAGAGGTTGCCATGGAGATGATAGAGGAAAGATGGGGGGCTGGTTCAGGGAAGTGAGAGGGGGTACAAGGTTCTCTTTGCCTCAGTGTGGCTTAGGCACTTAAGAACAATTAGTTGTTTTATTTTAAAGAAGTGAGCAAATGAGCCGAGAAAACTAGCAGTATTTGGCTGGTGATTTTATGCTAAAATTTACATTGTTAAAATGCAAAGTACAGTCCCACTAGGAAACCACTCCTGCCAGTGTGAGTAAGGAGCAAGGGTAGTAGAGCATGTTCTTAGAGGCAGTCTACTGTATCCTTGCCCATTCCAAAACTGCTCATTGATTACATAACATGGCATGGAGTCAAAATGCTCAAATGTTGAATGAAAGTGTTTAGTTGTGAAGTAAGAAAAAAGGAGGAGCCCCTCAAAAGGGCTATCAAATTACCCCAAAGCTGCAGCATGAATATGAGTGATCAAGGTGCTATGGTCCAATGATGTCAGACGTAGGTAGGGCAATGCTCACCCCAAAGGTGATAACAGTCTGCATGGAGATATGGAGGCAGGTCAGCTCTTCTGTAGGATTTGATAGTACGATGGATTTTATTCATTTGTTAAGTAGTTACTGAGCATTAGATAGTTTAAATGCTGTAATGAATGTTCATAAATGAACAAATGAAAGAAAGAAGTAGTTAATGAAAAGCATATATGTATACCTCATTGCTAATATTTCTGTAACAGCATACCCATGGCAAAGGAGAATAATATATTGCTATTCTTTTAAAGCCCAAATCACCAAGTCTCTGCACAATCCCCAAGGTTCAGACTTAAGGTTAGGCTCTTACCTTCACATTTTTGCTTGCAGAGAAGTCATCCATCAACCTGCTCTCTACCATTACTCAGAAGACAACATATCCCCAGCCAACTTCTCCCCTGAATTCTCATTCTGCATCTCCAGGTGCCTACACTACATTTCACTTAAATTTCACATTACCTTTTGAACTAATTATGCCCCCTCTTCTTCCCTAAATCAATTTTTCCCTTCCTTTTCTGCTTTTTATTCTGGCACCATACTAGTTTTAGTTACTAAAGCTCAAAACATCAGACCCAACTTTGATTTTCCTTCCTAGATTCAAACTGACAGCACACACTCTCCCTCCTTCTTTTACAATGTCTCTCACATCTATAACTTCCTTCTTATCTCTGCTGTCATTTTGAAGTTCAAGACCATATTACCTCATCCATCAGCTAGCTGCAGCCATTGCTTCCCATTCCGTCTTTCTTCCTCTAGCCTCCAAATCCCAATTCCACCCAGCACTTAGATCATATCCAATCCCTTGCTGCAGGGCAAATTTATCCAATTATGACACGCTTTCAAAAGCTCCCTCACTTCCCATGGAATAAAATCCAGATATTGTCATCTAACACTTAAGAAACAATCTTGCCTTTTTACTTCCATTTCCTACTGGTAACATATAAATTACTGAATCAGCAAAAGTAATATTAAATAATCATAAAATTTTCAAATAGATGTATTCATCACTTTACTGAGCATTTAACATATTTCTCCCTTCTTAGAGCATTCTTATGAGGTAGATACTGTTATTATTTCTTTTCAAATAATGAAATTGCGTCACAATGAAGCTATGTCTCTTGCCTAAGGTCACCAATGGGAGAGGTGGAATTTGACCTAGGCAGTGGGCCCTAATCCCAGAGGCGCCTAAAAACTACCACCACCTCTTTGCATCAGCTTACTCTGCCCCCCAAAGACATCTTACGCTTTGCTATCTCACTGCCTTTGCTTGCCTACTTCCCTTTTCCAGATTGCCTTCTTGCCTCTTCTCTTTAACATAATCTCAAACACTTTGAAGTTCTACTCATCTATCTATTTCACTAAACACAAGTGCCCAAAGGGACTTCTTTTCATAGAATTTCTGTGCTACCTACTACCTTCATCACTCCTTGACATTCAAGTTTTATTAGATATCCATGTGTCTTGCTGTTCTTTGGATTTGTCTCATTACCTGGCACAGTAATTTGTACAGGCACTTACTCAATGAATAGCTAATTGAAAGAATGAAAAACTCTAAAATGAACTATACTAGAATCACCTTTCACACCTCATTCTTCATCCCCTTTTCCTGGTATTAAAACTTGATTTTGCACCACTATACTTTTTTTTAAAAAATTATCTTTTAACCTTTGGACTATGGTATAACATCCCTTGACATTCTCTGGATACTTTCATATTTCCCAGACTCCTAGGGAATGTTGAGCAGGTCAACAGGAAGGCATTGGGTCTAACAGATACAGATGACATCAGACATTGGGGTCATTCCATGAGGCCATTCCATAGTACTTCCCTTCCTTTGGCAGCCTTTAAGATGGCAGCTATCTCCTACTTCCTCAGTTAGTCTTGATTCCTCTGCCACCTCATCAATGCTTTCACTAGAGTAGCCTCCTTGGGCAGTGCCTCATGCTCCAAACTTAGCCTCGGCTGGTCTCAGTTTAGCTTCCCTCAACTTGCAACATATTTCCTTGGGAACCTTCTTGGCTACTGCCCTGTGAGAAAGCAATCAAATAATAAGTACTTTTATTTTAATGACTTAAAGGTTCTACCTCCTCCAAGAATGTCAAGAAATTTTTTTAAGTGCGTCTGACAGTCTTTCAGCCCAAAGGAATGAATTTCTAATAGTGTAACATTTCGGGCTTTCTGGGGGAAGGGCAATCAGGAAGTTCTGGATATAGCAGGGAGAACATTACGGCATACTTGAATCATAACTCCTCTGCCACATGAAAGACTGGCTCTGAGTCTTCCCTCTCAGGCACCACAAGCAAATATGTCACGCAAAATGAGAGTTACTAGAATCCAAAGGGTTAGTACCAACACTTTGTCAACTATTAAGTGCTTCCTCTACAGAAGAATAGCTGCTTCTAGCATACTGGAAATTCTGGTTTTTCAAATAGGTTCTCTGACATATGAATTATACCAGTGATAGGTAGGAAAAGCATTTCAGGGAAGCTGAGGAGGGATACTAGATTTTAGCAGTGGTAGGAGAGAGCCAGTTTGTCAAATCCCTCAACATAAAGTATCTAATCATCTACCATCATCTGTTAAGGTGGTGAAGCTCCTGGGAGAGATGACATACTAAGCCAGCACCAGTAACAAATAAGAAATAAAGAAATGAAGTTTGTTTACCAAAGATTAAAAAAAGTTATGTATCTGATTACTGAAGGATTGGAGATAAAATGGGTCAGTTTTAATTTTTGTTAAGGATGGGAGGAAAAGGAATGATAGTTTTATTTTGTATGAGGTGTTGCCAGGGTGCCTGATTCTAAGGGGGTACAATCTATGGTGAGAAGTAAAGAAAACAGCACAGAAAAGCAAAAAGCCTGAAGAAAAAAACACACACACAAAGGATTAATATCCAGAATCTATAATGAACTCAAAAAAATCAGGAAGAAAAAAACAGTCTCATCAAAAAGTTGGCTAAGGCATGAAGAGACAAATCACAAAAAAAGATACACAAATGGCCAACAAACATAGGAAAAAAATGCTCAACATCACTTATGATCAAAGAAATGCAAATCAAAACTACAATGTGATGCCATCTTATTCCTGCAAGAATGTCCATAATCAAAAAATCAAAAAACAGTGGACGCTGGCGTAGATGTGGTGATCAGGGAACACTTCTACACTGCTGGTGGGAATGTAAACTAGCACAGCCACTGTGGAAAACAGTGTGGAGATTCCTTAAAGAACTAAAAGTAGAACTGCCATTTGATCCAAAAGTCCCACTACTGGGTATCTCTCCAGAGGAAAAGGAGTCATTATACTAAAAAGACACTTGCACATGCATATTTATAGCAGCACAATTCACAATTGCAAAATGGTGGAACCAGCCCAAATGCCTGTCAATCAAAGAGTGGATAAAGAAACTGTGGTATATATAGATGATGGAATACTACTCAGCCATAAAAAAGAATGAATTAACAGTATTTGCAGACCTGAATGAGATTGGAGACTATTATTCTAAATGAAGTAACTCAGGAATGGAAAACCAAAGATCCTATGTTCTCACTGATATGTGAGAGCTAAGCTATGAGGACCAAATGCATAAGAATGATACAATGGACTTTGAGGACTTGGGGGGAAGGATGGAAGGTGGGTGAGAGACAAAAGACTACAAATAGGGTGCTGTGTATACTGCTCGGGTAATGTGTGCACCAAAAGCTCACAAATCACCAGTAAAGAACTTACTCATGTAACAAAATGCCACCTGTACCCCAATAATCTATGGAAAAATAAAAAAAAATAAATAACACAGAAGACAGCTGCAGAACCAACATAGTAACAGATCCCAAAGACACATTTCCTCTAGTTTAGACCCTTCCTTCAGTAAATGAATAATTTGCACACTAAAACTTCAAGTAATTTAAACAGATCACACATGTACATCCTGAACCACAGATCACTTAATTCTAGCACTTAAATGTAGTATCTCAGTTCAGTCTCCATGCTCAGCTGAATATTTCTATAATTACTTTTGTGACAATGTGATATATTAAGCTTTTCTGTTTGTCGGTTTTCTCAGTTATGAAATATGAATACGATTATAAAAATCCTATAAGTAATTGATACAATGTGTTTGATAGAACTTTGCACATATAAAGTACTACTTGCTACATAAGAGAGCTGTATTTCTAGGAATACATTGTTAAGTGTTTTCTTATGAAGATTGAATTTTCCCCCAGGATACTCCTAAAACCAATCTGCTATATGGATAAAATTATTAAGCTGTGTGTCTATGTAGGGGTTACGAGGCTGCCAGACTAAATAAATTGACAACTTGTTTTCATTATGTCTATGACTCCCTCCGATGATAAGTATTTTATTATCCTGAATTTTTAATGGCCTAAATCCCACAAGGGATATTTTCAAAGCATTCCACTATCTGCCTCTGAAGCCTTATCTCCCATTAGTAATAAAATGAAGCCTGTGGTTTTCAAGTCCCAGGCCAAGGGTTTTCAATCCCTACTTTTTATTCATCCATTCATCCGGCAAACATTTACTGAATGTCTATTATGTCAGGAATAGAGCTATGTACTGATGATAAAATTTGCTACCTAATTGCTTTATTCCATCTAGTCCTAGGTACAAATATTTACCATCTAGCTCTCTTGTTTGTCTAAGTCCTGTTTATGATCATTGGACAACTCTAATAGTTTACAAATTCCTGGGGGTTTATTCTGCCATTAATTGTTATTTTTAATTGAAAACAATTTGTGATTATACATTTATTTGTGGTTTAAAGAATAATAATAAAAACAACCATGTACCCATCACTCAACTTAAAAAAATATGTCAACAATTCTTTTGAAGTTTCTGCTGTCTTCCTAAGTCACATCAATTTTTTCCTTTCCCTCAGAAGTAAATACTAACCTGACATTTTTTTGGCTCAACATTATTTCTGAGAGTCATCTATGTTTTTTTGTGTTTGGTGGTGCAATACTTTTCACTGCTGTGTACTATTCTACAGTTTGTTTTTAATTTCTTCAGGAAATAGGTATGTGGGTAGTTGCCATTGCTTTTTGGATGATTCTTTGTTTTTTGTTTGTTTGTTTTGGTTTTCTTTTCTTTTTTGGGGGGGGGGGGGCTATGAAGAAGAATTCTGCTATGAACGCTTTTACTCACCTGTCCTATTGTAGTATAGGTGCTTCTCCTGGGAGTGGAATAACCGTTTTGGAGTGTTCACTCTTTTAACTTTGCTGGATAATGTTAAATTATTTCTTACAATACTAGTACCAAAGTACACTGGCAATACATGTATAAGAGTTCTCCTTATTCCACGGTCTTTCCAAAAAGTCAGTGTCAATTTAAGTTTTGACAATATGGTGAGCTTACACGGTATGCCACTGTAATTTTATTATGTGTTTTCTTGACAAGTACAGATATGTCTTCTCATGTATTCATTGGCCATTTGTGTTATTTGGGTTTCCTTTTCAGGGAATGTTTATTTGTGACATTTGATATTTTTTGTTTTTTTTTTTCTTATTGATTTGTAGATTGTGTGCATGTAATATTTCTCTTTTATCCCCTACTCCTACACAAGCATAGCCTCCCCCATTATGCACACCACCCCCCAACCTGGGGTGGTGCACTTGTTATAACTGATGAACAAACATTGACATATAATAATTATGTTCACGTCTTTATATGTTTACAAACTATTTGTATTTCCTTTTCCGCGACTGGCGTATTAAGTTTTTTTTAATTTTTATGTTCAATCTATTCATTTTTTGTAATTATTTACATGAGTTCTTTATATATTAATCAAATTAATCCTTTGTCTGTGATATGTTTAAAAAATATTTTGTCCAGTTTGTAATGTCTTTTGATTTTTTCCCCATCATTTTCTGCCATGCAGAAAGTTTGCATTTTTTCATTGTTAATCTATCAATCTTTTATTTTATGATTTTTGTGTTTAATGTACAGTTAGAATGCTCTTCTTCTCACTCCCACAGTTATAAAAATTTTCCGTGAAACCTTATGGTTTCATCTTTCAAATTTGAATATTTTATTTATTTGGAATTAATCCTATTATAAAGTGTGAATAAGGTATGAATCTGAATTAATTTATTGCTAGATGACTACCAAGTTCTCCAAATACATTTACTAAGTAATGAATATTTTCTTCACTGATTTGATATGCCATGTTTGTCATATACTGTGTTTCAGTTATTTTTGCTGGGTAATAAAGCAGTCAAATATTTACTGGCTTAAGACAATACCATTTTATTTGCTCATAGTCCTGTGGGTCAACAATTTGGACTGGATGCAGCTGGGCAGTTCTGCTGGTCTCACTTTGGGAACCCCCTTGTGGCTGGGAAATGATTGGGCTAAGGGACCTCTGCTATCTTCCTGATATATCTTACAGTTTATAATTTTTAAAATATTGCTATTTTGGGTTTTCCAGGTAAGCAATCATATTGTCTTCACATGAAGATAACTTCTTTCTAAACTTCCAATTTAAAATTTTGTTCTATTGTTTCCTTGTATTTGCCAGTACATCCAAAAATATGTTAAATAATGGTAGTAATAATGAGCATCCTTCCTCTGTCCTTTATTTTAGTCGGAATGTTTCTAATGGTTTATCCATTAAGTGTAACCTGCATTTTAACAGGAAGATAGATATATTTTATCATATTAAGGAAACAACTATCCCTGTTTTAGAAGTAAATTTTAATAAACAAGAATGAATGTTGAATTGTATCGAATGATATTTCAGGATCAACGAAGATGATGGAAGGGTAGCAGTGCACTGAAGTCAGGCACTTCCCTCAGAAAGTATCTCTGTCAGTTATCAGGGTATATAATCCTGGATGAATTTTAAATGTCTTTCATTAACAGTTTCTTTATCTATGAACTGGAGAAAATAATGTTTCTCATTTCATGTGGAAGTTGTGAGACGTTGGTAAGTGAGTTAACATATTTAAAGTGCTTAACATAATGGCTGGTACATAGTAAACACCAGAGAAGTGTTAACTGTTAGAACATTATTATCATTTTCTCATTGGATCTGTTTATACCACAAATTATATTATTAGATTTAGTCCCATGGGACCATTCTGCATTTCTTGAATAAATCACATCTATTTAATAGCAATTACTCTTCTAGTGGCTAAATTATATTTGTTAATATTTCATTTAGGATTCTCACACTGATATTAATACATCAATTTGATCTATAATTTCCTTTTCTTAGGTAATCTTTTAGAGAATGTATGCAATTTTTGCATTCAGGAGCAGTTAGGAATTCCTTAAATGTTTGGTAGAATTTTCTTATCAACATCTGGATCTGGAGTACTTTTGGAAGGGGTAGCTCATTGACAACTTCTATTTCCTCCATGAAGGTTGTATAAATTTTCCATTTCTTCTGGAGTTAGATCTTATCATTTATACTTATCTAAATAAATGTCTATTTTAATCAAGTTTAAAAATATTTACATGCATAATGTTAAGCAGAGTATCATAGTCTTTATTTTTCTCTAAATCTGTGATGATTATTTCTTATTTTGTGATTTTGTGCTTCAGAGAAAGCACAAAAGTTTATGCATTTTTCTTGATTTTGGTAGCAAGTAGTGACCAATGTGTTTTCCCCCAACTGCCAGCTTTGAGTGCATTTTTGTATTATTTTCTCTAATTATTATCTGTTATCTAAATCATAAATATTTGCTCTTTCTTTTTCAATTCCTTTCTTCTGCTTCCAACGTCAGGTGAATGCAATTTCACGGAGGTTGAGGGCAAAACACAATTGAACACTGTTGAAAGATCAATTCCCGGGAGGACACTGCAGCAGTGTGTACCACTTTACCCCAAAGCATGAGAGTGAAGGAGACAGAAATAGGAGGATCACTCAAGAACACAGGGGTAAGGGAAACTTTTTTAAATGGAAATGATTGGCATATGTACACTCTGATTAGAAGGACCAACTAAAAGAAAGGATATCAAAGACACAGAAGAAAGAGAAGATAGATGGTAAGGTCCTCTAGAGGGACGTAAAGCACAGATAGAAGGATTAACCTCAGGCATGTGGAGGTTATATCATTTTGGGGAGAAAGAAGCAAATCTGGATGCTGTTGGTTAAATCTGTACCTTTGGTGGTAGAAAATTGACTTAGGTTTTAAGTGGTTGCTCCCATTTTCTCTGTGACATGGGAGGGAAGTTCATCAAGTGAGAGAGAAAAACAAAGGAGGGTCTGAGATCTGAAGAGTTTGAAAAATATTTGGAATAGCTTCTATGAAGAATAGGCACAAAATATGGGTAGAAAAATTCAAAAAAGTTCCCAGCAACAACTCTGAACTTAGCCAGGAATTGCTTACAAATGTGAGTCCATATTACACCATTAAACATGTTCACTTAAAGCTGCCTGGCTCTAATATGAGATTCCAAAATTTCACAAATTTGCTTCTGCCTTATATGTAAGAATCTGTCCTTGTATTTACTCAGTTTTTTACCACTGTCTTCCTGGTTTGTTCCCAAGACTGAGATTTTCTGTTTACTGAATTCTTGTTCCCAAAGAACTGGACTAATGACCTGTCTGAAACCTTTGAATTAATATATCAGTGATTTTTTGATGTATTTAAAAGAAGAAAACCACTTTGAAACTTAGTAGGTGAAAACAATATCACAAATTTGGTTTTTAATTCTGTGTGTGGACAATTTGGACTTTGCTTGGCTGGGCGCTTCTTCTGCTGGTCATACCCAAGTTCACTTGTGTGCCAAAGACAACTAATTGCTGGTCAGTTAGATCAGAGTTCCCTAACCCCTGGGCCACTGACCAGTACCATGGCCTGATAGGAACTTAAAATAATGCCTAGTACATAGTAAACACCAGAGAAGTGTTAACTATTAGTACATTAGTATTATCATTTTCTCATTGGATCTGTTGATACCATGCAGCAGGAGGTGAGTGGCAGGTGAGCGAGCATTACTACCTGAGGTGCACCTCCTGTCAGATCAGCAGCAGCATTAGATTCTCATAGGAGCATGAACCCTGTTGTGAACTGCACATGCAAGGATTCTAGGTGTGTGCTCCTTATGAGAATGAGAATCTAACTAATGCCTGATGATCTGAGGTAGAACAGTTTCATACCAAAATCATTTCCCCTGACCCACCAATGGATCTGTGGAAAAATTGTCTTCCAGAAAACCAGTCCCTGGTGTCAAAAAGGTTGGGACCCTGAGTTAGATGGTTCTGCTTCTGGGGGTAGACTGATGTTTGCTAGCTTGAGTGGTAAGGGTGATTAAAATATATCTCTCTCATCACACAATAGGCTAGCCTGGAAATTGTCAAATGGTGATGACAGCAGGACCTCTAACAACAGCAAGAGAAAAGACAAGCCCCAATGAGCAAGTCATTTTCAAGCACCTACCTGCAACATATTAGACAAAATAAGTCCAATGAATGGGTGGATAATAGATGAGAGGAGCTGCAATCTTTACATTTCAAAGGGCATGGGTAGAGGGAATGAGATGAAAATAATTTGTGACCAGATTTTGTAATTAGCTACAGTGCACTTCCCAGCAAGATTGCGGCATGCCTTGATCTCACCAGTCAGTCCATTTCAAGTGCCTGGTCTTCAAAACTTGGGGCACATTGACTTATTCACTGTTGGATCTTCAAGTTGCTGACTTCCTGAACTCCCCAGTTAGACACACACTGGAGTCTCCCATTCCTGTTTGCCCACGTGATAATACAGCCTTCATATTATCTTAAATACCCTCCACTGCATCCCATGGCTACTAGATACTTGTATTCACTGTGATATAAAATATATGGTGAGTTTCTTGGCTTGCCGATCAGATCACACTGCCTTTAGCAATGGCAGCTGAATAAATAATACCCTGTCTTTCCATTTCTCTTTCTATGCTATGCCATTCTGTCTTTGATCTATCTTGCTACCCCTTTTAAATGTATTGAACATCCTAAACTCAAAAACCCCAAATCTAAAATGCTCCTAAATCCAGAACTTTTTGAGCACCAACCTAGTGCTCAAAGGAAATGCTCATTGGAGCATTTTGGATTTAGGATTTTCAAATTTGGGTGGCTCAACTGGTAAGTATGATGCAAATATTACAAAGTCCAAAATTCAAAACACTTCTGGTCCCAAGCATTTCGGAGAAGGGATATCCAGCCTATACATATTTTCACCTCATTTTCCCTCTATTTACTTCCCAGTCTCAGAACTTGCTCCTCTGTGGGCTTCACTCAGATTTGAAGAGGCAGCTATGTCTTACCAACTCATCCTAAAAATGATGCAGAATATTACGTTGTCCATATAATGAAGTAAACTCGGTTAAGCCTTGTTTGCATTTTCAAAACAAATGAACTAGCAGGAGAATGAGAAATTTTGCTGTGAATGTTGTTAGTCTTCAGTTTGCTTTTGATATAAGCAAAATTGATTTATTATACCTCCACATCTTTTTGATCCTGAGGGGTGTGTGTACATGTAAAAATGAGCGGGGATGTAACAAATGAACCAGAAAAGTGAAGGACAAAAATACGAAAGGGAACCCAAACGAAAAAGTGTCTAAACACATGTCTCACACCAGAGGACTGTAAATCTGTGAGCATGTGTGCTAAGTTGTCTGTTATAGACTTATGTTTTATCAGTCACTCAACATGTGTTTATTGGGTGCTTGCTATGAGATCCACATCATGCTAGAGGTTATGAAGTTGAACCCAGGGGTGAGTACTGCACTGGATAAAATTCTATCAGTGGCATGGTTCAGCCTTTTTGTAGTAAGATTCTGGCATAAGAAAAGGTGAAGGAGAGGAGCCAGGAGGTTCCCACATGCAACCTCAGCTGATTGAAACCATATCCTCTTTCATGAAACACTCATTGTGACTTTACTATCAGAAGATAAAACATCATTCTTCTCCCCCTACTCCCACTGCCTCCACCATGTGTTTTCTAGGTAATGCTGCTTTTACTGGAAAGAATATCTCTGTAAGATGATGTTTATTCCCTGTCCCTCTCAAGTGTCAGGCCATCTGGGTGACTAGAAAAGAAGGACCAGAAAGAACCAGGTTGGAGTCTATTAGAATTACTTCCACATGAAAAATAAAGAAGCGAGGAGTGCTAGGCAAAAACTAGGAGGTCCTGGAAATTGTTCTCAGAGCCTTAAGATCCTCAACTTCAAAACAAGATTGAATGGCCTACCTCCCATCAGGAAGGCAAGCACAGAAGTGAGACAGTGAGTCTAACTCTCTTCTTCCGACTGGAGAATTGGCACTTTCCATGGAAACAGAGCAAAAGAGAAGTTAGTTTGGTCTCAAATTCCAGGTTTTTCACTCTCACCTAAGTTGTTTATTGTTATTATTACAATTAATTACTAAAATGTGCTACCTCCTCTATAACAAACACTGTATTAGGCAACTTACACAGACCATTCTATATAATGTTCTAAACAAGTCAGTTTGATCCATACTATTATTCCCATTTTGCAAATTAAGAAACTGATTTTACCAAGTTCTAATCAGCTTATTATAAGGTGGTCATCATAGAATTACAAAATATTAAGTATCTAAAGAGAACTTGAAGTCAACTCGTCCAGCTTCCTGTATAATCCAGAACTTCTTTCTGCAACCCTGATTAATGTCTACTCAGCCTTTGTTTAAATAAACCTCCAGACAGGAGCTGGTGTGGTAGAAAATACCTGGATGTAAAGTCAGAGGCTCGGATTCAAATTCTAACTCTGTGATGTACTAATTAATTGTGTATCTACATTGGCCAAGTTACTTAACATCTTTAAGCATCACTATCTTCGTCTACAAACAGGAGAGAACACCCAAATCACAGAGTTACTATGATGATGAAATGAGATGATATTATTTGAACATTACTGGTGAAATCCCTAACATTTCATTCAATGATTCAACAAATTTCATTTGTTGCTTTCTCCATGACAATTAATCTGTTGCACACAGTGAGTATAGCAGTGAACAAAACAGGCATGGTCCGGGCCCCCCTGAAGCTTACTTACAGTTTGGTGGGACAGAAAATGACCAGTACTGGAAAAGGGTGAGGTGAGCGAGGCACTTGTCTTTGGTGAGAATTTTAAGGGGACTTAAATTCTCAGTAATCAAAATACTCAGTAATCAAGATAAATAAAATTTTAATACAATATTTTTAAAATAAAAATTAATGCAAAAATTCCATCATGGGAAAAAAATCAAAATATTACATAAACTCAGAGTCAATATTACTGATTTTTCCTTTTACCTCGGATTCCAGTATGGCTCAGCATAGTGCTTCAAATAACAAGTAAACACACACAGCTTGAGATCAAACATGTGTATGTGAGAACTTAGTTGATAAAGAATGGGAGGATGAGCATCGGTAGAGGAAATAGCATTTGCAGAGACCTGAGATGGGGAAGTGCTCAGAATATTCCAGGGCCTGTGAGAAAGTGGATGAGTGAATATTGTTGGACTATAATGGCCAAACGGTGAGTGGTATGAGGTGGGCAGGAGTAGTGACCAAGGCCAATACAATGCTAGTACCCTAGGAAAGGACTTGGGGTTGTATTCCAAGTACAGCAGGAAACCATTGAAAGATTTTGAGCAGAGGAGTGACTTTTGTTTATGTTTTCAAAAATATTATTCCAGCTGATCAGTAAAGAAGAGATATGTAGGAAGGAGAAGTACGAAGACCTCCTGAGAAGCTATTGCAACTCTCTACACCAGAGAGGAAGGTCCTGGCCTAAGCCAGTGTGGTGATGTGTGTATAATGTGAGTTGCTAAGAAGATAGTGTGGGCTTCTTTGCTCTCTAACTGTGTAACTGAGCAAATTATTTGACCTCTCTGATCTTTCTTGTTCTCATCTGCAAATTAGAGAAATAATAGTAACTACTTGATAATGCACGTAAAGGCTTGCAATGGCACATGGCAAATAGTAAGTTTTGAGAAACTTCTAGTAGTTGGTCAGTACAGACTTCTGAAAGTCTTCTAGTCAATGCTGATCTGTTGCATTAAAATGTTGTTACTTTGTATGCTGAGTTATTTTTTAATTAGCAGAGATAATACTGTTAATGATACTTTCTAAGTATTTCCCAAAGTCATCTATTGCTCTCAAACCCCTCCCTAATTCTAGCTTACATAATCTCTTGCAGAAACTATTGGAATAATATATAATTCATCTTTCTGGCTCCAGTCTCCCTCTGCTCTGGTCTGTTTTTACATGTTACTACAATCCTTGTTTTTCTAAATACAAGCCAGTTCATTAAATTCCTTTTCTCAAAAAATTTCAGTGACTTCTTAGTACCATAGAATTAAGTCCAAATTCCTTAGCATGTGCTTGAAAACCCTCGATGATCAAGGCCAACTTTTCCATCTTCACCTGTTCATCCCATAATACCTCTCTGATCTGCTGCCACTCACCAAACATACACACGCTCTCAAGCTTCTATGCTTTTCTTCAGGCTGTCTCCTTTACAAGAAATGCACAGTCCACCCCATCAGTCTGTTAAAATTTATCAAACAAGATCCAGAGAAGGATTCTCTGCTCCTGCTATAAGAAAAAACAAAATCAAATCTCTCTCCCTCTCCTCGTTCCATTGCTGATACGTATTATATTCTCATCTCTTGTAGGGCACCTACCGTGTTACCCATGCACCACATCCTGTTTCAGGGTAAAATGAAAAATCATGACTCAAACTAATGCTTAAAATAGTTGTAAGTCATTTAGCAGAGTAATTAAGAACACATTTCTATAAATCTGGCAGACTTGGTTTAAATCCCAGCTCACTGTATGGCCACAGGAATCACTTAACCTCTCTGATTCCCTGTTATCATACACGTAAAGTAGAAATAGAAAATGTTGATACATTGTACTGTTGTAAATAATAAATTAGAAAATATATTTAAAGCTCCTAGTATTGTAGGTGGTTCAGAACAGGCATATGATAAACAGTCCTGTGTTATTGGTGTGGAACGTAAAACCATATGAGACTCGTAATTATATAGAGCTAGGGCCAAATACCAGCTTAATCATATTATATATTATATGTGTCTTTGGGCAAGTCTTTTACCCTCTCAGTTTCTTCACTGGAGATATTGATACCCATAAATCAAAGAGATTTTTATGAAAATAGAAAAATGGCAATAAAAATATATCAATAGCAAGTATTTAATAAGAAGTCAGCAGGAATGAAAATTTATTCTGTTTTACATGTATGGACTGATTTCACTCCGAAAACAACTCTATGAAGAAGATGTTACTACTATCCCCTTTCTCTAGATTAGGGAACTGACACAGAGAGGTTAAGTAATTTGCTGAAAATCAAACAGATAGTAGAACTGGCATTTAAGCCCAGGTAGTATGGATTCGGAGACTAAGCTCTTATAACAAATAGAGAATGGAATTGAGTACCTGGCATCTGGTAAGTTCTTATAACAAATAAAGAATAGAATTGAGTACCTGACATCTGGATATCGAAATAAATGTTACAGAGCCCCCTTCTTCCCTTCTAATTCCCTATGTCAGGAAAGGGACCATGTTTTACTTAACCCCATAGCTTTGGCACAAAGCACCATGCCTAGCATATAGGTAGACATGTGCTGGAGTTGGTTTGTCTTAATTTTCAAAAGCTAATTGTGCACCTCTCTTCCCAATTCCATGTTCAGTGATGTCACATTGTTAGTGTGAAATTAGTTATGTGGAAGTATTAGGTCACAGGAATAGGCCAGTGCCTAAATGAATCCTGAACTTCATAATTGAGTCATTAAATTCCCTTTTTTTGTCAAGCTGGTTTGAGTTGGGTTTCCATCATTTGCAATCCAAAGAGGTCAGGCTAAGAAATCTGTTATTTCAGATATTCTTAGGAAGGCTAATAATGAGGAAATGTGCCATCCAGCAATATTCCACAAAATTAATTTTCTAGGAAGAATTCATGGAAGATTATTATAAGGATGCGGCTTTCATATTATAGAAGAAGAAGGCAGTTGTTCTAAAAGTTCTGCTTCATCAAATTATTTAAACACTCAGATCTTCCATCCCATATGCTTAGCAGACAATCTGAGGTAGGTAAGGAAAAACTAAGCACATAGATTTTTAGTGTGAGTTTTTAACTATTGGTCACTGGTGGTATGAGGTATTTTATAGACATAGTTGATGGCTGAACAGACTGCTGTTACCATTGTTGCTTCTATTATGGCTGTTGCAGCTAGACATGTTGTTGCTTTGGCCAAGGAATACAGCAACAAAATAAAACAAAACAAAGAGCTTCTCCTTTCTTTTGCAGATGGCAATGTGGGTGGTCATGAGGACCCATAAGATTTTGTTTAATTTGTAAGACTCTACTTTATAAAAGTTTGTTTTGTAACAATGCTTTACACTTGCATTATGTTTTATATTTTTTGAAATGCAAAGTTTAAAAAATGCATTCTTTGTTTTGAACTTCATAATACTCATAGTAAATAAAGACAGATACAGGGAGGTTAAGTGACGTGTTCAATATTACAGCCACGTAATGGCAGAGATGGAAGAATAATTCAGATCTATAGTCTCAATCATTGGTCTTACACTATCATGAGCTTCTGGTAAGTTTCAGATCTTGTTCCTCTGGGTGGTCCACATTAGCTTTCCAGGTGTTTGAGAAACTAATCAAAATGAAAAAAAAAAAAGAAGCAAAAGCATTCTTTTCTTTTGGATTTGAACCTACAATAAAATGCAAAAAATTAGCCAGAACTGGAAAACCTGTGAAACGGCAGTCCAAGTCCAAATACCTATCTAAGGTCTCAGGAAAAGAGTTACAAGAGTTTATTTTATTGTCTTTTATTTTTTAAAAGTGGTGTTTTATTATGTTTGCCCTAAAGCAGCCTTCATACCTATTTTAAGTTCAGCCCAAGGGTTTCTCCATGCATAATGAATTATAACCCAGCTTAATGTGTAAGCAGCCTGAAACTTACTGTTGTGATAAGAATCATAGCTAATTATGGCAGCCCAACTTCTGTCAACCAGAGGTAGCCAAACTGTTCAAACCAGGTTCAAATAAACACTCAGTTTTAACCAATTCGTCTATTTCTGTACCTCAATTATATTTTCTGTACATCACTTTTCTTTTCTGACTATAAATGTTATCCAACCACGTGGCAGCCCTGGAGTCACTCTGAACGTGTTCCTGTTCTAGAGGCTGCCTGATTTGTAAACATTCTTTGCTCAATTAAACTCTGTTAAATTTAATTGGTCTAAAGTTTTTCTTCTAACAGTGGGATGCAAATATATGTAGATGGCCTAAAAAGTCTTTAGCTCTGCCAAGTAGATTTTTAAAAATTAGATAATATATACTAAAATACCTCAACCAAATCAGAAAGATAACCAGGACATATTGCATATGTACTATTAGAACACTTCTTCCTTTAACAAATGTTTATTGAACACTGAGTATTGTGCTAACTATTGTGCCCAATGCTGAGAATAACTCAAAGGTACATAGATTGAGAGTTTCGACTTTTAATTAGCTAAGATATAGCCATTAAACAAAAGGATTCTAAATGAAAATGAGTTGATGTGCCAGTAATATTCACCAAGAAGTCTGAGTCTTAATTTGTTGATTGTAGAACAGAAAACACAGAGATTTGGGGGAAAAACAAGCAACTAATTGACATTCAGTGTTGATCAGAAAGTATAAATTCTTTTAAGTAGGGCTTTAAGGCTCTGGATTCCAGTTCTTTATCCTTTGATATACTCGGAGATCATTTGTGTTGGCCCTTCTTTTCCTCTGACTAAATTCAATAGTTGGAGAGTACAAGTGCCCAACAATCATGGGGATATATGTAATTCTGGGAACCAGTATTCCCACAACGGTAATATGAATGATTTTCAATAGCATAGGTAGTTATCTTTCTTTAAAGCAGTTTACAAAAAAATCCACTAAAGTTGACAAAATTAAACATAAACACAGTCATATCCATAAGGGTAAGATGTAGTACAAATTAGAGTAGTGGGGAAATGACATTCCATCTGTTGCCCTTACTTTTTTATGGTAAAATACATATTACATAAAATGTACCATCTTAATCATTTTTAGATGTTCCATTCAGTTATATTACGCACATCAATATTGTTGTACAACCATCAGCAACATCCATCTCCAGAACTCCTTTCATCTTGAAAAACCAAAACTTGATACCCATTAAACAATAACTCCTCACTGTCCTCTACCTCCAGTCCTTGGCAACCACCATTCCAATGTCTGCCTCTATGATTTTGATTACTCTAGTTACCTCATATAAATGGAATCATACAATATTTGTGTTTTTGTGGCTGGCTTATTTCACTTAGCATAATGTCCTCAATGTTCATCCATGTTGTATCATGTGTCAGAATTCCTTTCCTTTTTAAGGTTGAATAATATTCCATTATATGTATATAACATTTTCTTTATCCATTCACCCACTGATGGACATTTAGGTTGCTTCAACTTCTTAAGTATTGTGAATAATTCCACAATGAACATAAGTGTACAAATATCTCTGTGAGATCCTGTTCCCAATTCTTTTGAGTATATGCCCAGGAGTAAAATTGCAGCATCATATAATACATCTATTTTTTGTCTTTGAGAAACCGCCGTACTGTTTTCAATAGTGACTGTAAAATTTTGCATTTCCTCCAACAGCGCACAAGGATTCAAATTTTTCCACATCCTCGCCAACGCTTATTTTGTTTTTGTGGTATTATTGTTCCTAATGTGTAAGGTGATATCTCATTGGTTTGATTTGCATTTCCCTAAAATTAGTGATGTTGAGCATCTTTTCATGTGCTTTCTGGCCATTGGTATATTTTCTTTGGAGAAATGTCTATCTAAGTTCTTTGCCCATATTTGTATCAGTTCTGGGGTTTTTGTTGTTGTTGAGTTTTAGGAGTTATCGATATATTACGGATATTAAACTCTTATCAGATATATGATTTGCTAACATTTTCTTGAAGTCTGTAGTAGGTAGATTGCCTTCTCACTCTGTTGAATGTTTCCTCTGATGCAAACAAAGTCTTTAATTGTTATGAAGTCTCATTTGTCTACTTTTTATTGTTGCATGTGCCTTTGAAGTCATATCCAAGAAATTATTGCCAAATGAAGTGTCATATAGCTTTTTCCTATGTTTCATTCTAAACATTTTCATATGTCAGCTCTTATGTTTAGGTCTTTCATCCATTTTAATTTTGTATATGATGTTAAGTGAGCATCAAAATTAATTTTTTCCATGTAAACATCCAGTTTTCCCAGCAACATTTGTTGACAAGACTGTCCTTTCCCCATTGGTCTTTACACCTTTTCCAAAAATCATTTGACCATATATGTGAGTGTTTATGTCTGGGCTTTCTATTGGTATATTCCATTCCATTAGTATATATGTCTGTCTTTATGCCAGTGCCACATTGTTTTAATTACCATAGCTTTGTAGTAAGTTTTGAAATGTGGAAGTGAAAGTGCTACATTTTGTTCTTTTTTATTTTCAAAATTGTTTTGATTATTTGGGGTCCTTAAGTTTCTATGTAATTTTGGGGATGGGTTTATTTTAATATCTGCAAAAAATGTTGCTGATATTTATACCAATATTGCATTAAATCTATATAAGACTGCCCACAGGGCAGTGTTGACATTCTGACAATATTACAATATTGTCTTTCAATCAATGAACATGAGATATATTTTCAATTATTTTATGTCTTCAATTTCTCTTACTACACTTTTATACTTTTTATTGTACAAGTCTTTTGCCTCCTTGGTTAAATTAATTCCTAACTATTATATTCCTTTTGATGTTGTTGTAAATAAAATTTTATTAATTTCTTTTTCAGATTGTTCATTGTTAGTGTATAGAGATGAAACTAAATTTTGTGTGTTGATTTGGTGTCTTGCTACTCTGCTGAATGTATTAGTTCTAACAAGACTGCTTGTGGAATCTTTAGAGGGTTCTATATATAAGATCATGTCTTCTGCAAATAGAGATAACTTTGCTTCTTCCTTTCTGATTGGATTATTTAATTTAAATTTTTTCTTGCCTAACTACTTTGCTAGGACTTCCAGTACTATACTGGATAAAAGTTTCTGGTCCATGAAAAACATGAGAAAACCAGAAAAATGTGTATCAGTCCGTTCTCACATGCTACAAAGAGCTACCTGAGATTGGGTAATTTATGAAGAAAAGAGGTTTAACTGACTCACAGTTCCACAGGCTGTACAGGAAGCATGGCTGGGGGGCCTCAGGAAACTCACAATCATAGTAAAAGGGCAAAGGAGAAGCAAGCATGTCTTAACATGGCAGCAGGAGAGAAAGCAAATGAAGAGGAAAGCACCACACACTTTTAAATATCAGATCCCCTGAGAATTCACTCATTTACACAAGAACAGCAAGGGGGAAATCCACCCCTATGATCCAATCGCTTCCTACAAGGTCCCTCCCCCAACACCGGGAATTATCATTCAACAAGAGATTTGGGTGGAGACACAGAACCAAATCATATTAAGTGATATAAAGGGATAATTTTGAATGGCCTTATTTTGCCTCACAAATGTAAGAACAAGACAAAATGCACTAGAAAGACAGATAATCACTGAAATGCAAACAAAATATACAGTGTGGGTGGAACATTAAAATAGATATTAAACCTAATGTTTTATGTACACTTTCTGTGCTCTAAACATTGTACTATTTATATAAACTATTCCACTTGATTTTCACAATTCTATGAGATATCACAATTTTTATTTTATACTAGTAAATAAAATATCACATAATTATTGAATGGAGGTCTAAGACTCCAAATCAGGTCTACCTGCACCAAAAACCCAGTATGTTCATTTCATTATTGAGAGGCAGGAAATGGAGGGCATAATCTCAACACTACTATTACCTTATTGTGTGACTTGGTGCAAATAATTTCTCCTATCTGGTCTTCATGTTTTTTATTTGTAAAATATAGGAACTGAATTTAATGGTTTCTAAGTTCTCATTTAATTTTAACATCCTAACATTCTGATCAAATTTTCCTTCATTTCCTTGCAGAATTTTTTTTTTTTTTAATAGAGTTTCACTCTTCTTGCCCAGGCTGGAGCGCAATAGTGCAATATCAGCTCAGGTTCAAGCGACTATCCTGCCTCAGCCTCCTGAGTAGCTAGGATTACAGGCACGAGCCACCACGCCCGGCTAATTTTTGTATTCCTTAGTAGAGACAGAGCTTCACAATGCTGGCCAGGCTGGTCCAGACCTCCTGACATCAGGTGATCCACCCGCCTCGACCTCCCAAAGTGGTGGGATTACAAGCACGAGCTACTGTGCACGGCCCCTCACAGATTTTAACATATCAAAATATTGTTGAAAAAAAATATGATGAGCTGTTTTTCTTCTGTTCTATTTTCCCCCCCACCTCTCTTTTTTGTTCCATGAACCACAAAAGGATTTGATGTGGATTGCAATAACATTCCCAGATCCTCCTTGTGAGTCAAACATTAAAAAAGATAGTTTCACTTTCTTCTAAAAAGGTTAAAGAGACATTTCCCTTTGAAATATGTGAACATAGAGGTGATCCCAGTGCTTTAAGAGTGATAACTTGCCAGCAACATAAAATGTCAGATAACTGCTTTCCTGGAGTGGGAATTCACTCCTGAGGAAGGCTTTCGACAGGGACAGGGGCCAGTAGGCAGTCCGTAATAGGACTTTTTGAAAAAACATATTAAACAGCATGATAAAAGAAAAGTGTGCTTTTTGGAAAAATGTGGGGGGTGGACATTTTATTTTGCTATTATTAAGTAAAACTAAAACTCTGCTTAGCTGGTGATGAATATATGGAAGCAGTGATTCTCTATGCGGAAAAGAGGAGAAGACAGAAGAGAGAGGGGAAGATGAACAGGAGTCAGGAAAGGACATGAAAGGATATGAAACTTAGTCTTCTTGGGAGTTAAGATTTTTTTTCTTTTTGTCTTATTTTACTACAAAAGAAATACGTGCATATTGTAAAAAGTCAAACTATAAAGAAATAAAGAAAAACTTAACAGGTTCTTGGTCACAAAACTCACACATATAGACACTGATGCACATATATAATTCTTTCTTTCTTTCTTTCACTCTATGCCTTTTGCTCCCTCTCTTTCTTCATCATTTTCTTTATTCTTTCCTTGCTTCTTTACAAAAATCAGTTATACTATAAATATTAATCTGCAACATATTTTCTTCATTTCACTATTCATCATGAATTGCTGTATGTATGATACATATTTATAACATATAAATGTATAAAAAATTAAATTGGATATATGTATTTGTTACACACAAATATTCCATTTTCTATATTAAATCCCTATATAATATTTCATAATATGGGTCTACAACCATTCCTATATCATTATTATTATTATTATTATTTTAGATGGAGTCTTGCTCTGTCAGTGCAGTGGTGCAATCTTGGCTCACTGCACCCTCCGCTTCCCAGGCTCAAGTGATTCCCCAGGCTCTGCCTCCTGAGTAGCTGGGAATACAGGTGCGCACCACCATACCCGGTTAATTTTTTGTATTTTTTTAGTAGAGACGGGGTTTCACCATGTTGGCCAGGATAGTCTCAATCTCCTGACCTCATGATCCACCCTCCTCGGCCTCCCAAAGTTCTGGGATTACAGGCGTGAGCCACCACGCCCAACCCACCATTCCCATATTAAAGGGCATTTGTTTTCTGAGACATTTCATGCGTATAAAAAAAAGATGAGGAAATTAAGTCTTATATTCACATCTGTATTGAAACTGGAAGATCTGGACTGTAGCGGGCACAAAGCTACATTGGACAGCTCAAAGAACTATATAGCCAGGGCTGCCTTAAAAACAGACGGTTCATATAGTAGAAATGGAATAAATTCCTAACATCATAAAGTCACGAGATGAAACAGCTGAAAGGGACTTAAAAATAACTGTCTCCAGTTCCCCGATTTTACCAAGGAGGCAATTGAGTCACAGAGCGGTTGTCTTCCTCAAGGTCACATAACTGGTAAAGTGTCACAGTCCTCATTAAAGTCTTGTGGGCTCTGGACTAGCCTTCTGTAAAAGAAAGTAATAAAAGGATATTATAAGCACATCTATTATCAGGTGCTGATGTGTTTCCTTCTCTGAGTGGTTTTAGTTATACACAGGCAGATTTTAAATCCTATATATTTTGGCCCCCATTTTTGTCATCTTTCCATACACTTTCCCGTTTATCCTACACATAGACATAACATTTCTAGATTTATGCATTTTAGATTTAAAAAACCATTAGTAAGCCTCCTGTACCGACTGAGGAGGCAGCAGCATTGGTTAAAACTAGTCATGGTTAAAAGCTTGGATTCCAATCCCTACTGTACCTCTTCCTGACTTCATGATCTTGGCTAAGTTAATTGACCTCTCTGAGCTTCAGTTTTATCATCTGTAATGGGAGCAACTTATAGATTCTGTCTTATGTTGTCATTGCAAGGATTAAATGAGAAAATAAAGGGTAAGACCAGGGAGGGAGGTGGGAGGACTGTTGTTCCCACACATCCCAGGGATGGATTTTGCTGCCAGCTGTTGCAGCTTGCTATGAGATTGAGGCACATTGGAACCATGTGCCCCATGCCTACTGGTCTTCCCCAAAGTTGCCTACTTGATTGTTCCCATGGAGAGGGGCCTGCCCTTCCTGGCAGCAGGGCCGCAGTGCGGTCTCAGTGCCTGAGTATTCTGCTGACCCTGGACCAGCCTGCCCCTTTCACAATCTGTGCTTGAGTCCTGAGTCCAGGGGGCCTGAGAACAAGTCTGCTGACCCAGTCCCATCCCCCTGGGACTCAAGCACACTATCCACAGGTATAGTGATGAGATATGTGAACTGACATCAGGCAGAGAGATGTTTTCATGGTCAGAACTGAGAGGAGAGTGTGGCGTGGTTTGCACTGCTGTGGGAGAGCTGGGGACCCCTCCCTTCACGGACCAGACTGGAAAGAGTATAGCCTGAGAGCCACACTTTGTGCCCCTAAGCATGGATTCTTTCAGCCTGGGGCATCTTCATGATCTAAATGCAGTCTGCTAAGAACTGGGCTAGCTGTTGTGGCCTGCTGCTGGCTGCCCGACACTGGACAGAGACCCATCTGGTAGAGGGCATGGGAACTGGATGAGTCCCACTACCATCTGCTGGGCTGTGGATTCCAGGATGTCCCCCAATGCTTGATAGGGTTCTTTGGAATGGTAGAAGCACCTCCATCCCTCCCTGGAAAGTTGCCCCAGTGGCCTGAACTCTGAACCCTTCCAGGTTCAGTGCCTGCACCTGCCATTAGAGGGCCAAACCCTGCCAGGGTTAGTGCTTGCACCTGCTGTTAGAGAGCCTGGTCAAGGGTTTGCTTGATGCAGCCACACCCAGCTTTGCCCCCTCCACCTGCCTCAGTGGTAGAACACTAGATGGGGATCCCTGGGAGTCCCATAGCCCCACTCATCACCCAGGATATCAGAGTATTTCTCCTGATTAACAAGGGCCAAGCATAAATCCCACTGCTACCACTGCAGCTGCCTCTACTAAAATCACCACCTACGGGCCGGGAAGTGGAACTGTACAACCAAATAAACTACCTACTGACAGATGTGCACACCACTGAGGAATTAGATAAGCTTCATAAGAAACTCTTCATCTCTGCAGGAGACAGTGAGCTTGCTCACATACCCAGTACACTGCTACTACAACTTACAAACAGCCAGTATTTGAGAAAATCACCCCACTAAGGCTATTTATAAAAGAATTCATAGAGAACCTTGACTTCTTAAAAGCACCCAGAAGCAAAGCCAAAGAACCCACCCAACATATGCTATAGTCACACTCTCGAAGAGTGAAAAGAAAAAGTCCCATTCAAACAAAAGTATATGGAAAAATAAGAAGTGACAGCTTCTCCAGGTGAAAAGGAACCAGCATAAGAACTCTGGCTGTATAAAAAAACAGGCCATTTCAACACCCTGAAAGGATCACACTAGCTCTCTAGCAATGGATTCTAACTAAAATAAAACTTCTGAAATGACAGGTAAAGAATTCAAAATATGAATTGTAAGAAAGCTCAATAAGATCCAAAAGAAAGTTGAAAATCAACACAAATAAATCAGCAAAACAATTCAAAATGTTAATTAAACATTTACTAGAGAAAGAGATATTTAAACTCTTCTGGAACATCTGGAAACAAAAAGTTCATTGAAGGATTTATAAAACCCAGTTGAAAGCATTAATAGAATAGACAATACAGAAGAAAGAATTTCAAAGTTTGAAGACAAAAATAAAAAAGAATGTAAAAAATGAACAAAGTCTTCAAGGAATATAGAATTATGTAAAGTGAGCAAAACTATAAGTTATAGGTATTCCCAAGGGAAAAGAAAAGGTTGGAAAACCTATTTTAGGGAATAATTCAAGAAAATTTCTCTGGTCTTCCTAGAGATTTAGACTTCACGATAAAAGAAGATCAAAGAACATCTGGAAGATACTTTGCAAAATGAACTCCATCAAGGCATATGGCCATCAGACTATCCAAAGTCGACATGAAAAAAAAAAAACGTAAAAGTAGCAAGATAGAAGTGTCTAATCACCTCTAAAGGAAATCCCATCAGACTAATAGTAGAATTCTCAGCAGAAACCTTACAAGCCAGAAGAGATTGGGGTCCTATTCTCACTTTTCTCAAAGAAAAAAACCTGTGAGCCAAGAATTTTGTATCTTGCTAAATGAAGCTTCATAAATGAAGGAGAAACAGTCTTTTACAGATAAGCAAATGCTAAGGAAATTTATCACACTAAACTGGTTCTACAAGAAATGCTCAGAGTTTTAAACATGAAAACCAAAGGGCAATACTCACCATTGTAACAACACCCAAAAGCATAAAAATCACAGGTCTTATTAACCAATTACACAATTGAAACTACAAAGCAACTAGGAAACAATTAACATTATAATGGGAACAAAACCTCACATAACAATAGTAACCTTGAATGTAAATGAACTAAATGCTCCACTTAAAAGATACAGACTGGTGGAATGGATAAAAAACAAGATCCTACTATGTGATGCTTACAAGAAACCTATCTAACTAGTAAAGATTTACAGATCCAAGAGAAAGGGATGGAAAAAGAAATTTCATACAAACAGAAACCAAAACTGTGCAGGAGTGTCTATATTTATATCAGACAAAACAGACTGCAAACCGGTAACAGTAAAAAGCAAGATAAAGAAGGTCATGACATAATGATATAGGGATCCATTCAACGGGAAGATATTTCAGTCCTAAATATGCATCCTATGTGACAGCACCCAGAATTATAAAACAAAACAAAAAAAAACTGACTTAATGAAAGAGATAAAGAGCAATATAATAATAGTGAGGGACTTCAACACTTCACTGACAACACTGAACAGATCATCAAGGCAGAAACATCAACAAAGAAACTGTGGATAAATTGGACTCATGACCAAATGGACCTAACAGACATTTACAGAACATTTTGCCCAACAACTGCAGAGTTTGCGTTCTTCTTATGGAACATCCCCCAACATAGAACATATGCTGGGGACAATGGAAGTCTCAATAAATGTTTTAAAAATCGAAATCACATCAAGTATCTTCTCAGATAGCAGTGGAATAAAGCTAGAAATTAATACCAAAAAGAACTCTCAAAACTATGCAAGTGCATGGAAACTAAACAACTGCTCTTGAATAATCTTTGAATAAATAATGAAATTAAGAAAGAAATTTAAAAATTTTTGAAATCAATGAAAAGAGACACAACATACCAAAATTTCTGGGATACAGCAAAAGCAGTGCTAAGATGAAAGTTTATAGTGTTAAATGTCTACATCAAAAAGAGAAAAGCACAAAATTAATAACCTAACATGGAACCTCAAGAAACTAGAAAAACAAGAACAATCCAAACTGAAAGCTGGCAGAAAAAAAAAGAGTAGAGTAGAACTCAACGAGATTGAGACCAAAAAAATATTCAAAGGATTAATGAAATTCAAAATTTGTGATTTGAGCTGGGCACAGTGGCTCACGCCTGTAATCCCAGCACTTTGAGAGGCTGAGATGGGTGGATCATGAGGTCAGGAGATCGAGGCCATCCTGGCTAACATGGTGAAACCCTGTCTCTACTAAAAATATTAAAAAATTAGCCGGGCGAGGTGGCCAGTGCCTGTAGTCCCAGCTACTTGGGAGGCTGAGGCAGGAGAAGGGCATGAACCTGGAAGACAGAGCTTGCAGTGAGCCAAGATCACGCCACTGCACTCCAGCCTGGGTGACGGAGCAAGACTCTGTCTAAAAAATAAAGAAAAAATTGTGATTTGAAAGGATAAACAAAATTGATAGACTGCCATCTTTATTAATGAGGAGAAAAGAAAGAAAATTAAATAAGCACAATCAGAAAGATTCCCAGCTGAATTTTACCACACATACCAAAAAGAACTGACTCCAAATATGCCTCTGCTTTTCACTTTATCAAACAATGCAGTAAAACTTTATTGCAATGTATCTCCTGTGTTTTTGTTCTATGTGGCTTTTAATGAGATGACAATAGTGATAATAAGGAAAAGCAGTTTTGATTTATGATAGCTGAGGAGTTCTGTATCTGTATAAATGTGATATAATTCATTAATTAGATGGGAGTTTATCGTTAGTGTCATATTCAACTCTGGCGCTTTTATAATTCTAAGCTTTACGCTGGATAAAACATCTTATGCCCTTGGGAAAAGAGGAATCTGGAACACTGGCTCAGATTTCTTGCTTTACCAGTACCGTATGCAGGTTTTAGAAGCATATCTGGACCCAGATTCACACCAGTGTTTGGCCAGGCCTGTCATAATCCCAGTCAGGGAGCACACTAGACATTTTTTTCTTCTACCCATGACTAGGCCAAGGTATTCCTTGTGCTCAGGGAGCCTCTACCTTTTCCAAATTCCATCAAAAGCAGTAACTGAATAAACAAGAAGAAAAAAGTTGAGTGTAGCTGTTAAGCATCTTATTTTAAAAAATGAGGCCCCATATGCCACAGCAACAAACTTACTCATCACCAAGTCATCCGCAGATATGTGATGTATGCAAAGGCTCACAACCCTACCTGTGAACTCCCTAGACATAAACTTTTCATCTCAAACAGATGGATAATAACATGGAACTTTTTTCTTAGTAAAAATTACCCCTTCTTTTATCAACTGGTCAGATCATACCAGACATCAAAGTGTTCTCATATCTAGCCAAACACAGAAGTCTGTTTTTGTTGTGCACTGGGTAATGAGAAAGGGTTAAAGCAATATTTTCCAAACTTAAGACCTATCCAAGACCAATACACCTGGCCTTTTTTTATTTAGTGCATAGGCTTGTTCAAAGTTAGGCTGTTGTATGACCTTAAAGAAGAAAAATTCATCTTCAACTGAAGAAAGGGTTTTTATATTAATGGAGTAATTATTACTATTATTATTATTTTACTTCAGTACATTTTTGGGGAACAGGTGGTGTTTGGTTACATGGATAAGTCCTTTAGTGGCTATTTCTGAGATTTGGTGCACCCATCACCCAAGCAGTGTACACCACTGTACTCAATGTATAGTCTTTTATCCCTCACCCCCCTCCCTCCATTTCTTCTGAGTCCCGAAGTCCATTGTATCATTTTTATGCCTGTGAGTCCTCACAGCTTAGCTCCCACTTGTAAGTGAGAAATTACAATGTTTGGTTTTCCATTCCTGAGTTACTTCACTTAGAATAATTGTCTCCACCGGGTTGCTGTAAATGCCATTGTTTCATTTCTTTTTATGGCTATTATTCCATGGGGTGTGTGTGTGTGTGTGTGTGTGTGTGTGTGTGTATACACATACATATATATATATACACACACACACACATACATATATATACACACACACACACATATATATATATATACACACACATATATCACATTTTCTTTATCCACTCATTGATTAGTTGGCATTTGCGTTGCTTCCATATTTTTGCAATTGTAAATTGTTCTGCTATAAACATGTATGTGCAAGTATCTTTTTTGTATAATGGCTTCTTTTCCTCTGGGTAGATACTCTGTAGTGGGACTGCTGCATCAAGTGATAGATCCACTTTTAGTGCCTTAAGGAATCTCCATACTGTTTTCCATAGTGGTGTACTAGTTTACATCCCTGCCAGCAGTTTAAAAGTGTTCTATTTTCACCATATCTATGCCAACATCTATTATTTTTTAATTGTTTTGATTATGGCCATTCCTGCAGGAGTAAGGTGGTATCGCATTGTGGTTTTGATTTGCATTTCCCTAATCATTAGTGATGTTGAACATTTTTTCATATGTCTGTTGGCCATTTGTATGTCTTCTTTTGAGAATTGTCTATTTATGTCCTTATCCCACTTTTTGATAGGATTATTCAGTTTTTTTTCTTGCTGATTTGTTTGAGTTCCTTGTGTATTTTGGATATTAGTCCTTTGTTGGATATACAGACTATGACGATTTTCTCCCACTCTGTGGGTTGTCTGGTTACTCTGCTGATTACTTCTTTTGATATGCAGAAGTTTTTTTAGTTTAATTAAGTCACATCTATTTATCTTTGTTTTTGTTGTATTTTCTTGATCATGAAGTCTGATATGGTTTGGCTGTGTCCCCACCTATATCTCATCTTGAATTGTAACTCCCACAATTCCCACATGTCCTGGGATGAACCCAGTGGCAGGTGATTGAATCATGGGGGCAGATCTTTTCTGCACTGTTCTTGTGATAGTGAGTGAGTCTCACGAGATCTGATGGTTTTAAAAATGGGAGTTTCTCTGCACAAGCTCTCTCTTTGCCTGGTGCCATCCATATGAGATGTGACTTGCTCCTCCTTGCCTTCCACCATGATTTGAGGCCTCCTCAGCGATGTGGAACTGTGAGTCCAGTTAAACTTCTTTCTTTTGTAAATTGCCCAGTCCAGGTATGTCTTTATTAGCAGCATGAAAACGGACTAATACAGTAAATTGGTACCAGTAGAGTGGGGCATTGCAGAAAAGATAAGCAAAAATTGGAAGTGACTTTGAAGCTGGGTAACAGGCAGAGAGGTTGAACAGTTTGGGGGGCTCAGAAGAAGACAGGAAAATGTGGGAAAATTTAGACCTTCCTAGAGGCTTGTTGAATGGCTTTGCTGAAAATGCTGACAGTGATATGAACAATGAAGTCCACACTGAGGTGGTCTCAGATGGAAATGAGGAACTTGTTGGGAGCTGGAGCGAAGGTGACTCTTGTTACGTTTTAGCAAAGACTCTGGTGGCATTTTGTCCGTACCCTACAGATTTATGAAAATTTCAACTTGAGGGAGGTGATTTAGATCATCTAGCAGAAGAAATTTCTAAGTAGAAAAGCATTCAAGAAGTTACTTGGGTGCTGTTAAAGGCACTCAGTTTCATAACGGAAGCAGAGCATAAAAGTTCATAAACTTTGTAGCTGGACAATGCGATAGAGAAGAAAATCCCATTTTCTGAGGAGAAATTCAAGCCAGCTGCAGAAATTCACATAAGTAATGAGGAGCCGAATGTTAATCCACAAGACGATGGGGGAAAATGTATCCAGGGGATGTCAGAAGTCTTCACAGTAGCCCATCCCATCACAGAATCCTAGGAGGAAAAAGTGGTTTTGTGGGCTTGGCCCAAGGTCCCCGTTTTGGTGCAGCCCAGGGACTTGGTGCCATGCATCTCAGCTGCTTCAGCCATGAAGGGGTCAATGTAGGGCTCAGGCCATGGCTTCACAGGTTGTAAGGCTCAAGCCTTGGTAGTTTCAACGTGGTGTTAAGCCTGCAAGTGCACAGAAGTCAAGAAATGAGGTTTGGGAAACTCCACCTAGATTTCGTAAGATGTATGGAAATGCCTGGATGCCCAGGCTGAAGTTTGCTATAGGAGCAGGGCTGTCATGGATAACCTCTGCTAGGGCAGTGTGGAAGGGAAATGTGGGGTTGGAGCCCCCACACAGGGTCCCTGCTGGGACACTGCCTAATGGAGCTGTGAGAAGAGGGCCACCCTCATCCAGACCCCAGAATGGTAGACCCACTAACAGCTTGCACCATGTGCCTGGAAAAGCTAGACACTCAACACCAACCCATGAAAGCAACCAGAAGGGAGGGTATACTCTGCAAAGCCACAAGGGTGGAGCTGCACAAGACCATGAGAACCCACCTCTTGCCTCAGCATGACCTGGATGTGAGACATGGAGTCAAAGGAGATTGTTTTGGAGCTTTAAGATTTTTGTTTGTTTGTTTGTTTTGTTTTGCTTTGAGACGGAGTCTTGCTCTGTTGCCCAGGCTGGAGTGCAGTGGCACAATCTCGGCTCACTGCAAGCTCCACCTCTGGGGGTTCAGGCCATTCTCCTGCCTCAGCCTCCCGAGTAGCTGGGACTACAGGCGCCCGCCACCAAGTCCAGCTAATTTTTTGTGTATTTAGTAGAGACGGGGTTTCACCATGTTAGCCAGGATGGTCTCGACTTCCTGATCTCGTGATCCACCCGCCTCAGCCTCCCAAAGTGCTGGGATTACAGGCATGAGCCACCGTGCCCAGCCGAGCTTTAAGATTTTACTGCCCTGCTGAATTTCAGACTTGCATGGGACCTGTAGCTCCTTTGTTTTGGCCAATTTCTTTCTTTTGCAATGGCTATATTTACCCAATGCCCATACCCATATTGTATCTAGGAAGTAACTAACTTGCTTTTGATTTTACAGGCTCATAGGCAGAAGGGACTTGCCTTGTTTCAGATGAGACATCAGACTATGGACTTTTGAGTTAATGCTCAAATGAATTAAGACTTTGGGGGACTGTTGGGAAGGCATGATTGGTTTTGAAATGTGAGAACATGAGATTTGGGAGGGGCCAGGGGGAGAATGATATGGTTTGGTTGTGTCCCGACCCCATAACTCATCTTGAATTGTAACTCCCACAATTCCCAAATGTTGTGGGAGGAACCCAAGGGAGGTGATTGATTTATGGGGGCAGGTCTTTCCCATGCTGTTCCTGTGATGGTGAACGAGTCTCATGAGATCTGATGGTTTTAAAAATGAGAGTTTCTCTGCATAAGCTCTCTCTTTGCCTGCCACCATGCTCATAAGATGTGACTTCCTCCTCCTTGCCTTCTATCACGATTGTGAGGTCTCCCTAGCCACGTTGAACTGTGAGTCCAATTAAACCTCTTTATTTTGTAAATTGCCTAGTCTCTGGTATGTCCTTATCAGCAGTGTGAAATGGACTAATACAAAGTCTCTGCCTAAGCCTTATAGTATAATTTGAAATCGGGTAATATGATGCCTCCAGATTTGTTCTTTTTGCATAGTCTTGGTTTGGCTATGCAGGCTCTTTTTTGGCTCCGTATGATATTTAGGAGTTTTTTTTTTTTTTTTTTTTTTTCTTGTTCTGTGAATAACAATGATAGTACTTTTAGTACTTTGATGGAAATTGCATTGAATTTATAGATTGCTTTTGGCAGTAAGGTCATCTTCACAATATTGATTCTACTCATCCTTGCACATGGGATATGTTTCCATTTGTTTGTGTTGCCTATGATTTCTTTCAGGAGTGTTTTGTAGTTTTCGTTGGAGAGATCTTTCATATCCTTGGTTAGGTATATTTGTAAGTTTTTATTTTGGTTTTGTTTTTTGTTTTTTTTCAGCTATTGTAAAAGGGGTTGAGTCTTTATTATTGGGTTTCAGCTTGGCTGCTATTGGTCTATAGCAGTGCTACTAATTTGTGTACATTGATTTTGTATCCTGAAACTTTACTGAATTCATTTTTCAGTTCTAGGAGCTTTTTGGATGAGTTCTTGGGGCTTTTTTAGGTGTACAATTGTATCACCAGTGAACAGCGACAGTTCGACTTCCTCTTTACTGATTTGGATGCCTTTCATTTCTTTCTCTTGTCTGATTGCTCTGGTTAGGACTTCCATTGCTATGTTGAATAGAAGTGGTGAGAGTGGGCATCCTTATCTTGTTCCAGTTTTCAGGGGGAATGCTTTCAACTTTTCCCTGTTCAATATAATGTTGGCTGTGGGTTTGTCACAGATGGTTTTTATTACCTTAAAGTATGTCCCTTCTATGCTGATTTTGCTGAAAGTCTTATTCATAAATGGATGCTGAATTTTGTCAAATGATTTTATTTGCATCTATTGAGATGATTCATGTGATCTCTGTTTTTAATTCTGTTTATGTGGTGTATCGCATTTCTTGACTTGTGTATTTTAAACCATCCCTGCATCCCTGGTATAGAACCCGCTTGATCATGGTGGATTATCTTTTGATATGCTGTTGAATTTGGTTAGTATTTTGTTGAAAATTTTTGCATCTATGTTCATCAGGGATATTGGTCTGTAGTTTTCTTATTTTGTTATGCCCTTTCCTGGTTTCAGTATTAGAGTGATACTGGCTTAACAGAATGTTTTAGGGAGGATTCTCTCTTTCCCTATCTTTTGCATTAGTGTCAATAGGATTGCTGCCAATTCTTTGAGTGTCTAAAGTAATTAAATTTAAAGATACCTTAAAGCTCACCCAGCCAAAGCTCCTCTCCATGGCAAAAACAGTTTCTAAAGTACCAAAGATGGATGTGACCACCAACATTTAAAAAAATTTTTTTAATATAATTTTAATTATTATTTGAAATTATGGAAAATTCAACAGCATAATAAATGCCTGATTTAACAAATGTTATCCTTTTACCTTTTTGATCTCAGATCTTTTTTAAAAATAAAACTTTAGGCCGGGCGCGGTGGCTCAAGCCTGTAATCCCAGCACTTTGGGAGGCCGAGACGGGCGGATCACGAGTTCAGGAGATCGAGACCATCCTGGCTAACACGGTGAAACCCCGTCTCTACTAAAATACAAAAAAAATTAGCCGGGCGAGGTGGCGGGCGCCTGTACTCCCAGCTACTCGGGAGGCTGAGGCAGGAGAATGGCGTGAACCCGGGAGGCGGGGCTTGCAGTGAGCTGAGATCCGGCCATTGCACTCCAGCCTGGGCAACAGAGCTAGACTCCGTTTCAAAAAAAAAAAAATAAAACTTTACTGGTACAGTTGTGCATATATATATACACACACACACATATATGTAATATTCTATATATGTATATGGTTATATATGTAGTATTGCTTTTTGTTGCAAATTTTATATAAATTGTATCAATGGGGTATATATCTATTTGCAACTTGACTTTCTTCACTTATCATTATGCTTTTTTCCAGTTTTTTTTTTTTTGGTTAACACATATTATACTAACACATTTATTTCAATCATGTATATAACTATTTAGTACTTCAGTGCATTAATATATCTAGAATGCATATATAGTTTATGATCCAATGAAGACCTCTTTTGAAAACTAAACTTGGTTTAATTACATCAATGTAATAGGCATAAATTAAGATTGTCCCAGGATGTAAGATCACTCTGAATATGCTAAAATATATGTATATTTCTGATCATTGACATTGTTTCCAGTTTTCAGGTATTACAAGAAATGATGCAGTATCCTCAAACATGCTTTCTGGTGCCCAAATGAGAGAGTTTTCACCAACATTCCAGTGTAAGTTCTGGGCTGTAGATATGCATAATTTCAGTTTATTATGTATTGATATATTGCTTTGAAAATTTATACCTGCATTAGTTATGCATAGAACTTCTTTTTCTCCACATTCTCACCAACACTTGTGGAATCACTTGGGAGGCAGAGTTTCATCATTGTTATAATTTGTACTTCCTTGATTAACAATGAGATTGCACAACCTTCCATATGTTTATTAGCCATTTGGATTTCCTCTTCTGGTAAACAACTCATTTTTGTGTCATTGTATTTGAGTTAATCTTAAGTAAACAAAACATATCTATTTGTTTTTGCTTGTTTATTTGTTTTTTGAGATTGACTCTCGCTCCGTCACCCAGGCTGGAGTGCAGTGGCTTGATCTCGGCTCACTGCAAGGTCTGCCTCCTGGGTTCACACCATTCTCCTGCCTCAGCCTCCCAAGTAGCTGGGACAACAGGTGCCTGCCACCACACCCAGCTAATTTTTTTGTATTTTTAGTAGCGACGGGTTTTCACCGTGTTAGCCAGGACAGTCTGGATCTCCTGACCTCATGATCCACCACCTCGATCCCAAAGTGCTGAGATTACAGGCGTGAGCCACTGCACCTGGCCTTGTTTTTAATCCTATTTAAAAACCTCTGTCTGAGTGAGTTTGAGCAATTTACGTTTTTTGTAATTATAAATATATTCCACTATATATTTTTTCTTGATCAACTGCAGTAAGGGTTTATTAATGTTATTGATCTTTTCAAATAAATAGATTTTGGTTATAGACAAATTTAGTGAGAATTTATAACAACATGAGTCTTCCAAACCATGAAAAAGGGGTATTCGTTCTTAATTTTCTCAGCAATGTTTTGTTAGCTTTATGCCTCATAGTCACAATTTTTGAAGTTATTTTAAATATTTTGTAATTCATTTTCAAATTTTTGCTAATATATGTAAATACAATTGATTTTAATGTATTTATCTTGCATGAGTTAATTTAGTAATAATGACCTTGATAACTTATTAATTCAAATTGTGGATTCTGGCCTTGTGTGGTGGCTCAAACCTGTAATCCCAGTACTTTGGAAGAGTGATGCAGGTGGATCACCTGAGGTCAGGAGTTTGTGGCCTGCCTGGCCAATATGGCAAAACCCTATCTCTAATAAAAATACAAAAATTAGCCAGTGTTGTGTCATGCAGCTGTAATCCTAGGTACTCTGGAGGGTAAGACAACAGCATTGCTTGAACCCAGGAGACAGAGGTTGCAGTGAGCTGAGATCATGCCACTGAACTCCAGCCTGGGACTCCATCTCAAAAGAAAAAAAAATTGTAGATTCTGGTGATTTTTTATTTTACAAAACAACATGATTATTAATAAAAACAGTTTGACTCTTTTCCTTGCAATCTTTATGCCTTTTATTTCTTTTCCTTCTCTTATTGCACTGGAGGACAAGAGTTAATAGAAGTGGTAAAAACAAATATCTTTGCCTTGTTTCTGACCTCATAGGGAACAATGTTACAACATTGAGTATACTATCTGTGTGGTTTTGTAGATGATTTTTATTAGATTGAGGAAGTTCTCTTCTATTCCTAGTTTGCTGATAATTTATATCATATATATGTGCTGAGTTTCATCAAAAGCTTTGCAACTATTAAGATAAACATGTTTTCCCCAGCTTTATCTGTTAATATGGTATATTATTCCATTCTCATACTGTTATAAAGAACTGCCTGAAACTGGGTAATTTATGAAGGAAAGAACTTTAATTGACTCATAGTTCCACAGACTGTACAGGAAGCTTGGCTGTACAGCCTCAGGAAACTTAAAATTAAGGCAGAAGGTGAAGGGGGAGCAAGCACGTCTTGTCATGGCAGAGCAGGAGAGAGGGTGAAGGGAAAGGTGCCACACACTTTTAAACAACCAGATCTCATCAGAACTCACTCACTATCATGGGAACAGCAAGAGAAAAATCTGCTCGCATGATCCAACCACCTTCTACAGATCCCTTCCCCAACATTGGGAATTACAATTCAACATGAGATTTGAGTGGGGACACAGAGCCAAACCATACCATTCCACCTCTGAACTCTCCCAAATCTCATGTTCTTCTCACATTTCAAAATACAATCATGCCTTCCTAACAATCCCCCAAAGTCTTAACTCATCCTAGCGTTAACCCAAAAGTCCAAGTCCAAAGTCTCATCTGAAAGAAGGTAAGCCCTTTCCACCTATGAGCCTATAAAATCAAAAACAAGTTAGTTACTTTCAAGATACAATGGGGGTATAGGCATTGCATAAATGCTCCCATTCCAAAATGGAGGAATTGGCCAAAACAAAGGGGTTACAGGCCCCATGCAAGTCCAAAACCCAGCAGGTCAGTCATCAAATTTTAAAGCTTCAAAATAATACCCTTTGACTCCATGTCTCACATCTAGGACATGCTGATGCAAGGGGCAGGCTCCCAAGGCCTTGAGTAGCTCTGACCCTGTGGCTCTGCAGGGTACAGCCTCTGAAGCTGCTTTCATGCATTGACGTTGAGTGCCCGCAGGTTTTACAGATGCACAGTGCAAGCTATCAGTGGAGCTACCATTCTGGGGTCTAGAGGACGGTGGCCCTCTTTCCACAACTCCACTAGGTAGTGCCCCAGTAGAGACTCTGTTTGGGGGTCCAAACCCCACATTTTCCCTCTGAACTGCCCTAGTAGAGGTTCTCCATGATATCTCTGCCCCTGCAACAGGCATCTGCCTGGACATTCAGCCGTTTCCATACATCCTCTGAAATCAAAGGGGTGATTCCAAAACCTCAACTCTTGTCTTCTGCATACCTGCAGGCCCAACACCACACGGAAGTCACCAAGACTTGGGGCTTGTACCCTCTGAAGCAATGCCTTGAGCATACCTTGTCCTCATTTAGCTGCAACTGGAGCTGGAGCAGCTGAGATGGAGGGTACCATGTCCTGAGGCTGCCCAGAGCAGCAGGGCCCTGGGCCTGGCCCAGGAAACCATTTTTCCCTCCTACCCCCCCAGGGCTGTGATAGGAAGGGGTGCTTCAAAGGTCTGTGCAATACCCTGGAGGCCATTTCCCCATTGTCTTGGCTAGTAACATTCAGCTCTTCTTAATTTATGCAAATTTATGCAGCTGGCTTGAATTCCTCCCCAGAAAATAAATTGTTTTTATTTATTGTATGGTCAGGCTGCAAAGTTCCCAAACTTTTATGTTCTCCTTCCCTTTTAAATATAAGTTCTAGTATCAGATCATTTCTTTGTTTAGCAAATGAACATAGGCTTTTAGAAGGAGCCAGGGCACATATTGAATGCTTTGCTGCTTAGAAATTTCTTTCACCAGATACCGTAAATCATCTCTTTCAAGTTCAAAGTTCCACAGATCACTAGAGCAGGGGCACAATGCCACCAGTCTCTTTGCTAAAGCATAGCAAGAGTAACCATTGTTCCCATTCCCAGTAAGTTCCTTATCTCCATGTGAGGCCACTTCAGCCTGGACTTCACTATCCATATCACCATCAGCACTAGGAAGTTCTAAACTCTCCTTCATCTCTGTCTTTTCTGAGCCCTCCAAACTATTTCAACTCTTCCCATTACCCAGTTCCAAAGCTGCTTCCATATTTTCTGGTATCTTTATAGCAATGTCCCACTTCTCTGCTACCAATTTTCTTTATCAGGCCATTCTCACACTGCTATAAAAAACTCTTGCTGTCATGAGAACAGCAAGGAGGAAATTCACCCCCATGATCCAGTCACCTCCCATCAGGTCCTTCCTCCAACAGTGAAGATCATAATTCAATATGAGATTTGGGTGGGGACACAGAGCCAAACCAGATAACGTGGTGGATGACATTGGTTGATTTTTCAATCCAGATCTGACCAAACAAACCCCACTTAGTCTTAATATATTATGCCACTTATATATTGGTGGATTTGATTTGCTAATATCATGTTTAGGATTTTTGTATCTATGCTTAAGAGTGATATTGGCTTTTAACTTTCCTTTCTTGTGAAGCCCTTGTTATATTTGATACCAAGAATATATTTGCCTAATACAATATTGAGAAGTGTTTACTTCTCTCCGTCTTCTAAAAAGCCCCATTTCAGATTCATATTCTTTCTTAAATGTTTGGAATAGTTTACTAGTCCATTCCTGCTCATTTAATATTTTTTTTCCCTTTGTGAGTCTTTCTAGGGGTTTAAAAATTAAACTCTTTCTAAAAAAGTTAGCTTTCTTGATTTTTATTGTATGTTTACCTTCTATTTTATTTATTGCAACTCTTATTTTTATTTTCTTCTTTCCACTTTTTAAATGCTGATTTTCTCTTCTTTTCCCGGCTTCCTAAGTTAGAAGTTTAAATTATTGATTTTCAACCATTCTTACTTTTTAATATATGTGTTTAAAGCTATAAATTTTACTGTAAGTACTACTTTAACTGTAACCCACAATTTTTGGTGTCATATTTTCATTATTACTCAATTCAAAATATATACTACTTTTAATTTTGATTCTTTTTTTGATCCATACATGTGTTACTTACAAGTCTGTTGCTTAATTTCCAAAATGTTGAAGATTTTCTACTTATATATCTTTTAATGAGTTCTAATTTAACACCACATGAAGTGGCTATATGCTTTCAATTTTTTTTAGTTTGTTGATATCTACTGTATGTGCTAATGTGTGGTCTATTTTATTAAATGCTCCATGTGCCTTGAAAATAATGTGCATTCTATTGTGTTTGAGTAGAGTGTCCTATATACACATAAATTAATTTGCTTAATTTTGTTGTTCAAATATTCTATATCCTTACTAATCTTTTTCTTTCCTGTTTGTTCTATCAATTATTGAGATAGATGCATTAAATTCTAACTATAACTATGGATTTTTCTCTTTTTTAAGTTGTGTCAATATTTGCTTTATATATTTTTGATGGTATATTATTAGATGCACACAAATTTAGGATTGCTATATCTTCCTATTGTATTAATCCTAATTTCATTATGAAATGTCCATCTTTGTCTTTCCTAGCAACATCAACTACAGTAATAGCACTTTCCATTCTTCACAATCAGCCAAATTTTGTCTTTCTAATATTTAAATCCAATCTGACAATCTTTGAATTTTAATTGAGGTATCTGGTCTACTTACACTTTATGTAATTAATAATAAAGTTCGATTCAATTATAATATTTTGGGTTTTTTTTCTATTTGTCCATTTATTTTCCTATACCTGCTTGTTTTTGAATTAAGCAGATTTTTTATTTCTATTTATTTATTTATTTATAGATGGAGTATTGCTCTGCCACCCAGGCTGAAATGCAGTGGTGTGACCTCAGCTCACAGCAACCTCTGCCTCCCAGGTTTAAGCGATACTCTTACCTCAGCTTCCCAAGTAGCTGGGACTACAGGCATGAGCCACCACAGCCAGCTAACATTTTTGTATTTTCAGTAGAGACAGGGTTTCACCATATTGGCTAGGCCGGTCTTAAACTCCTGATCTCAAATGATCCACCTGCCACAGACTCCCAAAGTGCTAGAGTTACAGGCATAAGCCACCACACCTGGCCTCAATTTATCTCTCTGTTAGTTCTTTAGTTATACAGTTTTGAATTATTCCTTTAGTAGTTACCCAAGTGATTACAATGTATTTCTCATATATCATATGATAATCCTTGTTAAGTTAGAAATTTAGCAATTTATGAATAATGCAAGAAGCTTACAATTTTATAGTTGTTTAATTCTACTAGTCCTCTCTCCCCAAACCTGGACTTTGTGCTAGAGTGGTCATATGTTTGCTTTTATATTTATTATATACCCCAGAAGATGATGCTATTAATGCTGTATTATGTAGTCAATGTTATTTTATATTTACCTGTATATTTATCATTCCAGGTGCTCTCCATTTCCTCTTGTAGATCTATTTTTTCTTCTAGGATCATTTTCTGCAGCCTGAAAAAAAGTTCCTTGAGTGTAGGTATGCTGGCAACCGATTATTTTAGCTTTTGTTTATTTGCAAACATCTTAATTTTGCCTTCATTTTTAGAAGATACTGTCTCTATGTATATAAATCTAGATTAACGATTTTTTCTGTTTTTGTTTTTTCTATTTGTTTTGTCTTCTGATTATAGTTTCTGCTGAAAAATTAACCACCAGTTGCACTGTTGATTCTTTAAAGTGTTCCCCCACTACCCAATTCCATTGCTGGCTGCTTTTAAGACTTCTTCTTTGTCTTTAGTTTTCAGTGTGTGACTCTGGTTCACCTACAGTACTTTTACTTGTATTTACTGTCATTGGGGTTTCATAGATTCTTGAATTTGTGGGTTGGTGTCCTTCATCAGCTCTTCAGCATTCTCAAGTATTGTCTCTTCAATTATTGCTTTTATCGCTTTTACCTCCTCTTTCTCTGTCTTCTTATCCTGTGATCTTAATTACATATATAGCAGACTATCTCACTGACTCCTATATTTCTTATGTTCTTTTCTAATTTTCTCTGTGTACTTCAATTTTTATTTGTCTATTGATCAGTCCTTGAGTTCAGTAATCCTCTCTTCTGCTGTGTCCAGTGTACTGTAAAATTCCAACTACCAAGATTTTAATTTCAGATATTATAATTCTTAGTTTTAGAATGCCTACTTGATTATTCTTCAAATTTCATTTTCTGTTAAGAGTCTACATTTTTTTCACCTTTTCCTTTATTTTCTTTTAAATATTTATATAAGTTGTTTTAACATCCTCTGCTAACTCTAATATCTGTATCATGAGCAGATATATGTCCAGTCTTCTGTTTTCTCTCAATTATTATTCACATTTTTATACCTCTTAACATGACTCATATTTTTAATTGTACTGTGGATCTTGTATGTAAAAGACTATAGAGACTGTAGATTGCAAATGATAATACTTATCCCCCCAAAATAATTCCTTCTTTTGTTACGTAGGTAAGGTGAGAGTATGGTGACCTCAATTCTGCTATTAATTTGTAGTTTTAGTAAGACCAGTCTATCTCTGCTTTGTTTCTATTCCTCATTTGTGACTCTCTGAAGCTTTTGATTGACAGTCTATCAAGTCCTAAAATACTATGTAAGATTCAGTCTTGTCATAAAGAGTTTTTGAACTTACCTTTTTAGCTTCTTGTCCCATGCAGCTTCTAAATATAGCAGTTATTTTGAGTCTCCAACTCTGATGGGATTTTATCTTCTAAGTCCTCCAAGGTGACAGAGAGTTTACTCTGATTTTTGAAAGTTTTCAGCCCAGCCTAGCCCCCTCTGCATCCTTAGAACTCAGCAAATATACTGTTGGAAAAAGTGGCTATGAATTTCGATCCTTTAAATTCCTATCTAAACTTTCATTGTTTTCTTTTACCCTCAGTAGAGTTGCTGAGCTGACGCTAAGCCATATTTTCCATTCTCACTTGAAAATAGTATTACTGGGGGGCGGAGCAAGATGGCCGAATAGGAACAGCTCCAGTCTCCAACTCCCAGCGCGAGCAACACAGAAGACCGGTGATTTCTGCATTTTCAACTGAGGTACTGGGTTCATCTCACTGGGGAGTGCCGGACGATCGGTGCTGGTCAGCTGCTGCAGCCCGACCAGCAAGAGCTGAAGCAGGGCGAGGCATTGCCTCACCTGGGAAGCTCAAGGGGGAAGGGAATCCTTTTTCCTAGCCAGGGGAACTGAGACACCCAACACCTGGAAAATCGGGTAACTCCCACCCCAATACTGCGCTTTAAGCAAACAGGCACACCAGGAGATCATATCCCACACCTGGCCGGGAGGGCCCCACACCCACGGAGTCTCCCTCATTGCTAGCACAGCAGTCTGTGATCTACCAGCAAGGCAGCAGCCAGGCTGGGGGAGGGGCGCCCGCCATTGCTGAGGCTTAAGTAGGTAAACAAAGCTGCTGGGAAGCTCGAACTGGGTGGAGCTCACAGCAGCTCAAGGAAACCTGCCTGTCTCTGTAGACTCCACCTCTGGGGACAGGGCAATAACAAACACAGCCGAAACCTCTGCAGACGCAAACGACTCTGTCTGACACCTTTGAAGAGAGCAGTGGATCTCCCAACATGGAGGTTGAGATCTCAGAAGGGACAGACTCCCTGCTCAAGTGGGTCCCTGACCCCTGAGTAGCCTAACTGGGAGACATCCCCCACTAGGGGCAGTCTGACACCCCACACCTCACAGGGTGGAGTACACCCCTGAGAGGAAGCTTCCAAAGCAAGAATCAGACAGGTACACTCGCTGTTCAGAAATATTCTATCTTCTGCAGGCTCTGCTGCTGATACCCAGGCAAACAGGCTCTGGAGTGGACCTCAAGCAATCTCCAACAGACCTACAGCTGAGGGTCCTGACTGTTAGAAGGAAAACTATCAAACAGGAAGAACACCTACACCAAAACCCCATCAGTACATCACCATCATCAAAGACCAGAGGCAGATAAAACCACAAAGATGGGGAAAAAGCAGGGCAGAAAAGCTGGAAATTTAAAAAATAAGAGCGCATCTCCTCCGGCAAAGGAGCGCAGCTCATCGCCAGCAATGGATCAAAGCTGGACGGAGAATGACTTTGACGAGATGAGAGAAGAAGGCTTCAGTCCATCAAATTTCTCAGAGCTAAAGGAGGAATTACGTACCCAGCGCAAAGAAACTAAAAATCTTGAAAAAAAAAGTGGAAGAATTGATGGCTAGAGTAATTAATGCAGAGAAAGTCATAAACGAAATGAAAGAGATGAAAACCATGACACGAGAAATACGTGATAAATGCACAAGCTTCAGTAACCGACTCGATCAACTGGAAGAAAGAGTATCAGCGATTGAGGATCAAATGAATGAAATGAAGCGAGAAGAGAAACCAAAAGAAAAAAGAAGAAAAAGAAATGAACAAAGCCTGCAAGAAGTATGGGATTATGTAAAAAGACCAAATCTACGTCTGATTGGGGTGCCTGAAAGTGAGGGGGAAAATGGAACCAAGTTGGAAAACACTCTTCAGGATATCATCCAGGAGAACTTCCCCAACCTAGTAGGGCAGGCCAACATTCAAATCCAGGAAATACAGAGAACGCCACAAAGATACTCCTCGAGAAGAGCAACTCCAAGACACATAATTGCCAGATTCACCAAAGTTGAAATGAAGGAAAAAATCTTAAGGGCAGCCAGAGAGAAAGGTCGGGTTACCCACAAAGGGAAGCCCATCAGACTAACAGCAGATCTCTCGGCAGAAACTCTCCAAGCCAGAAGAGAGTGGGGGCCAATATTCAACATTCTTAAAGAAAAGAATTTTAAACCCAGAATTTCATATCCAGCCAAACTAAGTTTCATAAGTGAAGGAGAAATAAAATCCTTTACAGATAAGCAAATGCTTAGAGATTTTGTCACCACTAGGCCTGCCTTACAAGAGACCCTGAAGGAAGCACTAAACATGGAAAGGAACAACCGGTACCAGCCATTGCAAAAACATGCCAAAATGTAAAGACCATCGAGGCTAGGAAGAAACTGCATCAACTAACGAGCAAAATAACCAGTTAATATCATAATGGCAGGATCAAGTTCACACATAACAATCTTAACCTTAAATGTAAATGGACTAAATGCTCCAATTAAAAGACACAGACTGGCAAACTGGATAAAGAGTCAAGACCCATCAGTCTGCTGTATTCAGGAGACCCATCTCACACGCAGAGACATACATAGGCTCAAAATAAAGGGATGGAGGAAGATTTACCAAGCAAATGGAGAACAAAAAAAAGCGGGGGTTGCAATACTAGTCTCTGATAAAACAGACTTTAAACCATCAAAGATCAAAAGAGACAAAGAAGGCCATTACATAATGGTAAAGGGATCAATTCAACAGGAAGAGCTAACTATCCTAAATATATATGCACCCAATACAGGAGCACCCAGATTCATAAAGCAAGTCCTTAGAGACTTACTAAGAGACTTAGACTCCCATACAATAATAATGGGAGACTTCAACACTCCACTGTCAACATTAAACAGATCAACGAGACAGAAAGTTAACAAGGATATCCAGGAATTGAACTCATCTCTGCAGCAAGCAGACCTAATAGACATCTATAGAACTCTCCACCCCAAATCAACAGAATATACATTCTTCTCAGCACCACATCGTACTTACTCCAAAATCAACCACGTAATTGGAAGTAAAGCACTCCTCAGCAAATGTACAAGAACAGAAATTATAACAAACTGTCTCTCAGACCACAGTGCAATCAAACTAGAACTCAGGACTAAGAAACTCAATCAAAACCGCTCAACTACATGGAAACTGAACAACCTGCTCCTGAATGACTACTGGGTACATAACGAAATGAAGGCAGAAATAAAGATGTTCTTTGAAACCAATGAGAACAAAGATACAACATACCAGAATCTCTGGGACACATTTAAAGCAGTGTGTAGAGGGAAATTTATAGCACTAAATGCCCACAAGAGAAAGCAGGAAAGATCTAAAATTGACACTCTAACATCGCAATTAAAAGAACTAGAGAAGCTAGAGCCAACACATTCGAAAGCTAGCAGAAGGCAAGAAATAACTAAGATCAGAGCAGAACTGAAGGAGATAGAGACACAAAAAACCCTCCAAAAAATCAATGAATCCAGGAGTTGGTTTTTTGAAAAGATCAACAAAATTGACAGACCACTAGCAAGACTAATAAAGAAGAAAAGAGAGAAGAATACTGGAATACATGGAATACTATGCAGCCATCAAAAAGGATGAGTTTGCGTCCTTTGTAGGGACATGGATGCAGCTGGAAACCATCATTCTTAGCAAACTATCACAAGAACAGAAAACCAAACACCTCATGTTCTCACTCATAGGTGAAGTATTCCGTGGTGTATATGTGCCACATTTTCTTAATCCAATCTGTCACTGATGGACATTTGGGTTGATTCCAAGTCTTTGCTATTGTGAATAGTGCTGCAATAAACATACGTGTGCATGTGTCTTTATAGCAGCATAATTTATAATCCTTTGGATATATCCCCAGTAATGGGATGGCTGGGTCATATGGTACATCTAGTTCTAGATCCTTGAGGAATCGCCATACTGTTTTCCATAATGGTTGAACTAGTTTACAATGCCACCAACAGTGTAAAAGTGTTCCTATTTCTCCACATCCTCTCCAGCACCTGTTGTTTCCTGACTTTTTAATGATCGCCATTCTAACTGGTGTGAGATGGTATCTCATTGTGGTTTTGATTTGCATTTCTCTGATGGCCAGTGATGATGAGCATTTTTTCATGTGTCTGTTGGCTGTATGAATGTCTTCTTTTGAGAAATGTCTGTTCATATCCTTTGCCCACTTTTTGATGGGGTTGTTTGTTTTTTTCTTGTAAATTTGTTTGAGTTCTTTGTAGGTTCTGGATATTAGCCCTTTGTCAGATGAGTAGATTGCAAAAATTTTCTCCCATTCTGCAGGTTGCCTGTTCACTCTGATGGTAGTTTCTTTTGCTGTGCAGAAGCTCTTTAGTTTAATGAGATCCCATTTGTCAATTTTGGCTTTTGCTGCTGTTGCTTTTGGTGTTTTAGACATGAAGTCTTTGCCCATGCCTATGTCCTGAATGGTACTACCTAGGTTTTCCTCTAGGATTTTTATGGTATTAGGTCTAACATTTAAGTCTCTAATCCATCTTGAATTAATTTTCGTATAAGGAGTAAGGAAAGGATCCAGTTTCAGCTTTCTACTTATGGCTAGCCAATTTTCCCAGCACCATTTATTAAATAGGGAATCCTTTCCCCATTTCTTGTTTCTCTCAGGTTTGTAAAAGATCAGATGGCTGTAGATGTGTGGTATTATTTCTGAGGACTCTGTTCTGTTCCATTGGTCTATATCTCTGTTTTGGTACCAGTACCATGCTGTTTTGGTTACCGTAGCCTTGTAGGATAGTTTGAAGTCAGGTAGCATGATGCCTCCAGCTTTGTTCTTTTGACTTAGGATTGTCTTGGAGATGCGGGCTCTTTTTTGGTTCCATATGAACTTTAAAGCAGTTTTTTCCAATTCTGTGAAGAAACTCATTGGTAGCTTGATGGGGATGGCATTGAATCTATAAATTACCTTGGGCAGTATGGCCATTTTCACGATATTGATTCTTCCTATCCATGAGCATGGTATGTTCTTCCATTTGTTTGTGTCCTCTTTTATTTCACTGAGCAGTGGTTTGTAGTTCTCCTTGAACAGGTCCTTTACATCCCTTGTAAGTTGGATTCCTAGGTATTTTATTCTCTTTGAAGCAATTGTGAATGGAAGTTCATTCCTGATTTGGCTCTCTGTTTGTCTGTTACTGGTATATAAGAATGCTTCTGATTTTTGCACATTAATTTTGTATCCTGAGACTTTGCTGAAGTTGCTTATCAGCTTAAGGAGATTTTGGGTTGAGACAATGGGGTTTTCTAAATATACAATCATGTCATCTGCAAACAGGGACAATTTGACTTCTTCTTTTCCTAACTGAATACCCTTGATTTCTTTCTCTTGCCTCATTGCCCTAGCCAGAACTTCCAACACTATGTTGAATAGGAGTGGTGAGAGAGGGCATCCCTGTCTTGTGCCAGTTTTCAAAGGGAATTTTTCCAGTTTTTGCCCATTCAGTATGATATCGGCTGTGGGTTTGTCATAAATAGCTCTTATTATTTTGAGGTACGTTCCATCAATACCGAATTTATTGAGCGTTTTTAGCATGAAGGGCTGTTGAATTTTGTCAAAAGCCTTTTCTGCATCTATTGAGATAATCATGTGGTTCTTGTCTTTGGTTCTGTTTATATGCTGGATTATGTTTATTGATTTGCAAATGTTGAACCAGCCTTGCATCCCAGGGATGAATCCCACTTGATCATGGTGGATAAGCTTTTTGATGTGTTGCTGAATCCGGTTTGCCAGTATTTTATTGAGGATTTTTGCATCGATGTTCATCAGGGATATTGGTCTAAAATTCTCTTTTTTTGTTGTGTCTCTGCCAGGCTTTGGTATCAGGATGACGTTGGCCTCATAAAATGAGTTAGGGAGGATTCCCTCTTTTTCTATTGATTGGAATAGTTTCAGAAGGAATGGTACCAACTCCTCCTTGTACCTCTGGTAGAATTCAGCTGTGAATCCATCTGGTCCTGGACTTTTTTTGGTTGGTAGGCTATTAATTATTGCCTCAATTTCAGAGCCTGCTATTGGTCTATTCAGGGATTCAACTTCTTCCTGGTTTAGTCTTGGAAGAGTGTAAGTGTCCAGGAAATTACCCATTTCTTCTAGATTTTCCAGTTTATTTGCGTAGAGGTGTTTATAGTATTCTCTGATGGTAGTTTGTATTTCTGTGGGGTCGGTGGTGATATCCCCTTTGTCATTTTTAATTGCGTCTATTTGATTCTTCTCTCTTTTCTTCTTTATTAGTCTTGCTAGTGGTCTGTCAATTTTGTTGATCTTTTCAAAAAACCAACTCCTGGATTCATTGATTTTTTGGAGGGTTTTTTTGTGTCTCTATCTCCTTCAGTTCTGCTCTGATCTTAGTTATTTCTTGCCTTCTGCTAGCTTTCGAATGTGTTTGCTCTAGCTTCTCTAGTTCTTTTAATTGCAATGTTAGAGTGTCAATTTTAGATCTTTCCTGCTTTCTCTTGTGGGCATTTAGTGCTATAAATTTCCCTCTACACACTGCTTTAAATGTGTCCCAGAGATTCTGGTATGTTGTATCTTTGTTCTCATTGGTTTCAAAGAACATCTTTATTTCTGCCTTCATTTCGTTATGTACCCAGTAGTCATTCAGGAGCAGGTTGTTCAGTTTCCATGTAGTTGAGCGGTTTTGATTGAGTTTCTTAGTCCTGAGTTCTAGTTTGATTGCACTGTGGTCTGAGAGACAGTTTGTTATAATTTCTGTTCTTGTACATTTGCTGAAGAGTGCTTTACTTCCAATTACGTGGTCGATTTTGGAGTAAGTACGATGTGGTGCTGAGAAGAAAGTATATTCTGTTGATTTGGGGTGGAGAGTTCTATAGATGTCTATTAGGTCTGCTTGCTGCAGAGATGAGTTCAATTCCTGGATATCCTTGTTAGCTTTCTGTCTCATTGATCTGTTTAATGTTGACAGTGGAGTGTTGAAGTCTCCCATTATTATTGTATGGGAGTCTAAGTCTCTTTTTAAGTCTCTAAGGACTTGCTTTATGAATCTGGGTGCTCCTGTATTGGGTGCATATATATTTAGGATAGTTAGCTCTTCCTGTTGAATTGATCCCTTTACCATTATGTAATGGCCTTCTTTGTCTCTTTTGATC